>NC_143580.1:134313701-134613701 GCF_048544385.1 Mastigoproctus giganteus
TTTCCTCTGTGTAGGGACAGTGTGGTGGAGCGAGCATACCTTTGGATGGTCAACATTTCTCTCGTTTCTCCTTGATCTACAACCTAATGGGACAGAAGGTTGGAATACTATGTATCCGTGACAGCGGTGTCCTTCTGAAGATAATAAATAAGAACCAAAAAACACTGGTCCAGGAAACCAACAGTATACCTTCCAGAAGATTCATACACTCTTGAATTCTTCGTGAGTGGTTGTTGACAATGTTTCACTGTTCGGAAATACCTTCTGGTATTTCTATGTTTTCATAACTAAGTTTAATAGACAGGTTTCGTCCATAGCAATTAGCCAGGAAAAGGGGTTATTCTGGTCATTTTTAGTCATAAAAAATTTCTCTGAGCAATTATGCCTTACAACTTCTGAAAAGATAACAGTTGATGGATCTACACTGGCCGTGAAGAATGATTTTTCATGGTTTTGCACGGAGCCAATACTCAGATTAACCTCGTAACCCAATTTGCATACCCTTACATGATTCTTCCTTGACTACATCCTTCATAATCTCCTCTGTGACGACAGTTAATAAATAAATAAATTTTCTGTTTATACTCCGAGACGACCAAACGGTCAGAGGAGTTCACAAGATAGACAGAATACAAGAAACAGCACCGTATTCAGTAGTCACGGGCTTGAACCCCGGTCACTCAAGGCACGTGTACTTATGCACCCGCGCGCCTGACCACTATGCTACGGCTTGCTGGACGCTCTGGAATTTCTGCGTCACAAATTCTCATTAGAAACATCTTCTAGCTGTTTTTTTAGGTCTTATTCCCTTGGAGAAACCAGAAAACGGATGTTGACGGATCTGTGCTTCATTTTCTGCTTGGTCACACTTCCCTCGGCACAGCGCAGAGGAAAGCATAGTGTGAGAGGTTACAATTGTGTAAGAAACCAACGGCTACATTTGAACCATCATTTCCGAAGCTCATCTGTACACTCTTGGCATAATCTAGGTGGAGTACGATCCTATCCAAGTATCTTCTGACACCGAGTATATAATCGGCGACTTGAGGTTTAACAGATTGAGTTGCCTTTGGTCAATCCCAAGTTATAAAGTACTTTAGATTGTCCGCGTATTATTGGAATTTTCGGATGGCCGCTTAAAAGGAGCTTTATAACTGCCTCAATGGGGATAGTGGAGAAAATGCCACCCTATGGCACGCCTCTCCTGACGGGGACGACATCCACCGTGATGATGACATTCCATTAATCGCTTCCTGTAGGTCAGACGTGAACAAGATATTTGAAGAGGTAGGTCATCATAAGTCACTAAATAAGGTATCCAGCAAACTATTGGTAGTTGATCTCCACTGAGTGTATATGTGAAGATCTGTTTGCAAAAGAATGCTGGGCGAATGTACGTCGAACTGATTCTCAAAATCTGAAGTGTTGAATTTCAAATTGCAATTTGAAAATGATCTCTTTTTTTTTTTTTTTTTTTTTTTTTTTTTAAAAATTCGTATAGATGATGTTGTTAAAATCTTTAAACTCAGCTTCAAAGCAAAATATTTCAGTAAATGATTCATGGGACAAAAGACGGCAATAATGGACAAGGTTGATGAAAACATATCAGCTTTTAGTACCACTGGTTCAAGGACACCAAAAAGCACCATTTGTCACAGCTGAATCGATTCCAACTATAACCTAAATTGCCAAAGTGATCGAAACCACGTGATCTACTGTCCCAACAATATCCAATTTGTCCTTCTTGCTCTTTGGCCCATCCCAAGGTGGAGAAACCGAAACATGCCAGTCCCTAGGTGGCAATATTTCCCTCACCAAAGTCCCCCGAAGGCTCCTATTTCGGCACATAGGAAGGGGACACACAAAGCAGCAGCTCCAAGGAGCAAACTTTACGCCAGTTCACCTATCTATTGCGGGAACCAGTAACTCCCCTGCAAGTATTTCGCTGTTAACCTCCCACATGTAGTTTTCCCGCTCTGCTTTGCCGAAAGGCAAAGAGCTGTCGCCCACTGCCAGCTGCGTATGCAAATAAGCCATTGTGTCTCAATCAGACTCAGCGGTGTGAGAGTACTCTCCACGAACGGGGTTAGGAGAAGTTGGAGTTCGGGTTGGAGGGGAGAAAAAACGCGTTTATTGACTGCCACATCTAATAGACGTGTCATTTGTTGCTGGCGTATGAACACAAAGGGACCATACAGGCGGGATGGGCTTTGCGGTGAATAATACTGGAACAGAAAGAGACGGGGGGATCTGTTGAAAATCTTGTAAGCCTTGTTTCTGCGTGTGGGCGAGAGAGGAAGGAATCAGCGCGTGATATTTACTCCGCGTAAAACTCCCAGGACAATAGTTTAAACTGTCTTCCTTTCGTTCTTTCTTTTCGTCTTTTTTTTTTTTATACCTTCCCTTTTGTGTGCACCTCTGGTAGAAATCGCACAAAAAAACCGGAGGACATTCTAGATGGGGGGTACAATAGTTCGTGTACAAACTGGATGAACCTTCTTTTGTTAAGATATCTCTTTCTAAACACTCCTGCGCGTGGGAGAGATTGAATTTGGTGGTAAACATAGGTAGCAAAATAGAAATGCACGCTCTACTGTCTATGCTAGCTGAAAGCGGTGATTTTTCTCTTGCCCCTACAGGGATTAATTCTGGACCATTTAAATCCGCATGTAAAATATATTATCCGTAAAGAAGCAAATACAGCTTTTGAATTTAAGCTGAAAAACAGATGCAAGAATCTGACCTTTGTTATTTAAGTTTAACAATAAACATAATTCTGAAATTTGTAGGACCAGAAAACCAAAAATGGAAAAATTAATATTTAATCATTTTTAGCCTTAAAAATGATTAATGTATTAGCTAACATTGATATTTTACCGGGATTTTATCAATGCCGAACTCCAGTGCTCTATCATGTTTGTTGTACCATTCTGTCGGTCCTCATGGTGGTAACAAGATGCTCATGGTATTGATGAGTTACATCTACAGCCAATGACATGCAAATACATAAAAGAAATTGTGGTTCGGTCTACATTACCCACAATTCTTGAGCATTATGATTCAGATCCACTTCGTCGCCTGAAGGAGAAAGAAAAGTTGGTTCCGTGAGTTTGGAGTTGGAAAGACAAAGGGAGCATACAGGCGGAATGGTCCCTTTGTCATAGCCTTGGTAGAAATTGCACAAAAAAAACGGAGGATATCTAGATAAATGTGGACATTCCAGATTTGTTTGGGATGCCATTTTGGAAGACGAATGTCCATGGAAGCATCTCTAGAAAGGTCATGAAGCAGACTGCTGAAGGCCTGTGTGAAGGTGAAAAGGATTTGACTGAGGAATCATTAATTAAACTGACTGTCCTCTTTTCAATGATGTCTAGGATTTTAATAAAACCTTTTGGAGTACCACCGCAGATGTGGAAACAATATTTCATTGTAGGGTGGATTTGGGATTTATAGAGAGTTCGTAAGTGGAAATAAAGGCAATGCCATGTAATATAATCATTACATTACAGCCCACTTAATCAGTACAGCAGAGAAATATTCAATAATTCCGATACATAAAATTATAAACGTAAACTTATAAAGCTTAAAGTGAATAATACAATTTTTTAATGATAGCAGAGTCCTATCAGGAAATCAGTCTAGTACCAGTCTAGTACTAATCAATCTGAAAAAAATACAAAGTTCTTGCTTTTTCTTTAATCTGTAACTTGGAAAAATCTCAAGAGAGAAGGATGCGAAAGAGACTTTCACAATTCATAGATGCAGAAAGCTTCACATAGGCACAGTCCATCAACAAAATAAAGTTCCACATAGTCCTGTGAAACTCATTCCTGCGCAAAGATAGATACTCTATAAACACAGTCCTTCCACAGCAGGTGGAAAAGGTCCTAGTTCGAATCCCGTCAAGGAATTTTTATGGACTTTTCTCAAAGTGGCTGAGTTAGTCGGACTCAGGCAAGGGTTGTATGTTTTTCCTCCAGAAAACAGCATACGGACCGAACGATATATGCAATTACAGGAACTATACTAAGCCTCATAGCCTTAGTCTCATTGGCGCTTAACACATCAACACCTGGAGGTCAGCTGAAGACAAAAAATAAGACGAAAGCTTGCTTAAAAACCATATATGCACGATGATGATGCACGATCCACGAGCGAAGTTGATCAAACGTTATTTATGCATGATCCAAAGTTCCTCAAATGCCATTAATGCATGATCCAAAGCTTTTGAAATGTCAAGAGCAAGTGCTTGAGTTTTTCTGAGATTTCCCATGGAATTTATCCAAAGGTGGTTCAAGTCAAGATGGATAGACAACTGATGGAATCCATATTAGCAATCATTAATCAGATGTAAGGTAAGAGCGAGAGGCTGATGGACTTTAATTAATTTGAAAGAAGTTGAGGTAAGTGCAATGGGAAAATAACTGTAAGGAACCGATCTATCACACTTTTTAGGAATTAGTTGGATATAAGTAAATTTCTATGCAGATCTTTCCATTGGAAGAACAAAGGAGGTATTCAGTGGAACAGGAGGGGATTTCAAAGGTCATCAATGAGAGTAAGACAGAAGGTAAGATGCAAATATGTCAGCTTTATCTTTAGCTGAGGATGCAGTAGAACCATTACGATGATAAGAATAACTTTAAGGACAAGACCTGAGCAAATATTAGGGTCAGAAAAAACAGTAATCCAACCCAAGAAAAGAAATCACTCGGATCATCCGGCTACCCATTTTTCAAAAAGAGAAGGGTCTGAGAAAGGCTATCTAAAAGAGGCTCCATTGGAGGAGACCGCTAAGTTATGATCTGAGGTACCCACGAGAAGACTACTAACTGACTGTGGGTTGTGAAGGATTTTTAGCGAGGAAAACAGTGTAAGGTTATTACATAGGTTTAAAGCCCGCCCCTTATTTTTGTAAAACAATCATTTCGTCTGTCTCCGTGACAGTATAGCGCGTTCACCACTAATCCCATCTGAGACATCGAATGGAAGCCCGGTGGAACTCTTAAAGATCTGTTCACTGGGACTGTAGTTAGTTTATCTCAAAGTGAGCCAGTAGGATTTTCTCGGTTTTTACCCTTCGAAACATCGTAGATTGGCCAGTGAACACACGCTTCGTCAGACATAAAATACAAATCCATAAGAATTCTTTTGCGTAACTTTTCTTACGGAGTTCTTGCTTTGTCTTGAATCACAGGCCACAGTAATTAACCGGGTCGAAGATTTACTTCTAGCGTTTGCTTTGTTTGTTCTCCAACTTTCCTTCATTATCGAAGCACTGCTTGCTGTACCTGCGCTTTGTTTCTACCGCCCCCCCCTCCAACAACAGACACAATCGGAGAAGCACAAACATGACATTCAAGCGGGACCAGCTAGAGATGTCGTTCGCATGTTAAGAAAAAGCTAAAAATCGAATGAGTGAAGTCGTAACCATTATTGACGGACCAGCCGATCTCCCTTTAGCAGATGTAATAATAGTAATCAGCCAGAAAACCAATTGTGGGTGACTATGAGGATGATATTACATTGGGGTAATTCACCCGCGTATAACTGGTATGGTAATATCGAGACGCATCAGAGGCCATACGAATGTTTATTTTAAATGGCAATGATCTGAATAATTATAATAATTACTGGTTAGCTCGGATATTGTTCAGGACGTTACGAGTGATCCTTTAACAGGGAAAGGCGTACCTAATCCCACTTCAGAATTAAAACCTCGTCGATTAACGTTTCTTTCTACACCTCCCTCCTTCCCCAAACAACAATAGATACATCGCGACAGCCCTCCAATAACTCGAAGCTACGATATTTAGCTGTCACATTAATTTCGATCAGTCACCACTCAGCTCTGTTCTGCAGCTCATTATAACAGTCACGTCTATGATATTTGGCTCCACTCGTATGCAGTTGCGGGTTATTGATCCATTGTGACAATGAACTCTGCGAGTCCCGTTTAACTGTAAGGACGCCTGTCACGTGGTTTGCTTTGCGGTAATGATCACATTGTGTGACAGCGCACCCCACCCCTCCAACCTCAAAAACAGAGATGCATTCGTCCCGAAAACACCCCGATATTCTCTGTCCAGGTCATGCGATGGATCCATCGAGGGGCGCAAAAAAATGCGCCTCGTCTTCATCCTCTCCGCATAAGCGTTTCTGGTATTTTGCATTTATTTCCGGAGTTTATGCACGCTTTTCGTCCAGCGCGCCCTACTTTAGTAATCTATCCCTGTAATTAATCTCGACAGAGCTCAGTTTCCTGTTATTAAAGCAGTTAGTTAAGCTAGCAGATGGCAATATCACGTGGTCGGGCGAATGTTTTAATAGCTGGTCATGTGGCAAATAGCGCGAGCGACACTTTTCAAACGAAGCATCGAACTCCACACAAAAATAGACACGCATGTGCAAACACGGAAGTATGCATTACTAACACGAGGTTCTATCGCAAGCTTCCCTCGACACTGCTTTACTCCCAATAACAGCTGAACCATTTATTTTTTTTATTAACCTCAAGTACAAGAAGTTCCAGACTACAACTATTGTATATCATACTAACGATGGGTTGCATTCCTCTTCACGACAGAAACTAACTATTTGCTAAATAACTGGAACAGTTATATAAGTTATGAATCATCAACCAATAAAGCCAAGAAGAAACTGATGCATACTCAAAAGACAAAATTAGCGCTGAAAGGGCCTTACCTATCCACTCTTTTGTAACAACTGAAATTCAATTTTAAGGCGTGCATCAATGGGACCCATCCGACCCACCCTTAGCTTGGCAACTTTCCTTTGGTGAAAACCACTTACAAATGCATCAACAAGTCCATTTGAATAAGAGTCTTGTATCACAGACAGTGTATTTGGAACTTGAACTAAAAGCATAAGGTCACGTGGTTTTTGTCTCATGATTCCTCATACAAGTTGAAGTTTAGCTTCCTAAGACAAACTACATATTAGCTGCAGCTGAAAGTGTTGGAAAAGATTCTTTTTCCTTTGCACAATTTTCACTTAAACAGTCCACACTGGTTTCTTGTTGTATTACATAAGGGAACACTGAAAATTCGGTTGTGTTAAAATCCAGCAACAACCAGTCATTATCTGATACCCAAAACTAGAGTTTATTGTTTTCATAAAGCTCTGTGGTGGACACTCTGTCCTATATATTTGATGTTATATTTATGCCTAGAATTAGATTAGACTAAACTGCTGGAGAAAGATTTGGTGACCTGCTCCAGTATTTTTCACCAGTAAACTTTATGAACGAACTCAAGAATAAATCGATAATGCTAGGAAAGGTCAGTGGAATAACGAGAAAAGGTCGACACCATCAAAAGCGACAATGGCAGGAGCATGAAGGTCTTGGAAGAAACTGGACTGGACAGCATGGAGACACTCGTCCAAGTCTTCGAAAGTCAGCTGCGACTGAATGGATGAAAACAAAAACAAACCACTGTAAAATCTCTTGGATTTCGTAACCGAATTCAAGTTGCTTCAACCGCGTGGATAGCTTTTTCCTGTGTACTCTCATTTTCATTAAATTTATTATTCTAAGATGGAGGAAGACTTAGGTTATACGCCATAGTTTATTATGTCTGTACGAGTGTGTGTTCATGGACTGAGTTGCACGTTATGCGGGCTTGCTTAAAAATCCAGAAAGGTTCACTGGCGAAACCTATTCCCTCCGTTTGAGATCACCTAACTACAGCTTCGGCCTTGATTGAACAGCACTTAGGAAATTCCTCCATTTACTGACGGAATCGAATCCAAACATCTGCAATCAAGTGACGAATCCATTGTACTGTCATGGAGGACTGGCGATAGCGTACTCAAAAAAAAAAAAAAAGGAGAGAAATTGCTCTAAGTTCATCTGTCCAAGTCTTCCCTTAATTTAGGCCAACTTCGTCTCAGAGAAAAAAAAAAACTCCATATCATTTTGCCCACCCAAACCTCTACGAGCTTTCAAATATATCCTATCCAAGTCATCTTGTAGCTGTAAAGTCCGGCCCCACTCAAACCATATAACCGCGGTCTCCTTCCCCTTACACCCACGACTAATCTTATTTCTCTCCGTTGCATCCTTTCAAGAAGATTGGCGTCATTTCTAAGATGTGGCCTCCAAACCTGTATACATCCGCCATACGAGTAGTCCGACCAACGTTTACACAATGGTACAATCACCTCTTTGTCCCTAATAGCGAATTTTCTGTAATCATTGACAAAAATGCAAGGGCTGAGCTGGTTGTCTGCCTGCCTCCACTCCTGAGAGAGCTTCGCATCGTCCCTTTTATCTATCCGTACTTAATATAAGTGACCCAACATTCCCAGCTAAATTCATAGCGATGCATTCACCATGGCAGAGTTTGGGGTCTGTTTCTTTGTGGAGGAATGAAATTAATGGATTAGTTCATTGCTCTTTTTTTATTCTGCAGAAGGCTCAAAAAGCTAAATGACACAAACCACATGACCCACGTGACATCTACAATTCGCAAAGAGTTGCAATCCTGTCATTCTGAGTTACGCTTCAGCTCGGACGCAGAAACCATTTCATGAATGTGGCACAGAAACACAATTACGCTCATTTTTTGTGCTGCGCTGAGAGCGAGTCCCTCCCTCCCTGCCTCCCCTCCTCGTTCTTTCTTTGGCAACCTTATACCGAGGGTGTTCTAGGCGGCTAAGGGAGGGTTTGTCCTATGAAGTTTCCGCTACGGGAGATGTGGAGATCTCATCTGGGTCTGCGGAACCCTAGGGAGGAATGTCATCAAGCGCTGCTGGTGACGGCGATGTTTCCTTGCTTAGCGGTTACCCCCGAGGTCATCCTGCAAAAATGACTGTTCTGCAGCCCGGAAGCACCGGGATATTCTAATAGAAATTATCAGGAGGCAGAAGTTGCCAGAACGTCTGCTTTCTTTTCCGCTAACCTACTAAATATTGGTTGGGCAGCTTTTTATTTTTAATTTTGTTAATATGTTAATATCTGATTGTGTTATCAAGTATCAGAACTTCGAATACAATTTGATCATCTTTTGCGCCAAAGCAACTAAGGCTAAGAGGAGTCAGTCTATAAATTTCCATAGTCTACGGTGGTTTCAACTACTTGTTGGGAGGGATAAATCCCTTAATAAATCATTGGGTAAACCCCGTATCTCTGCTTGAGACCGGCTTACTCAAAACCGTGTGGAAAAGCCAGAACTTCCTGCTGTCTAAGATGGTGCTCGGACCCAGGCCTTTGCGAACGAGCGGCAAGCGACTGAACTGACAGAGGTCACATTGACCATTCTACATTAAATAATTCAGTGATTCAACATATTTCGACCATTAAAAGAATACAACCCTATTTTACCTTTATATTATGATACTTTAAATTATTACTGAGACCTCCACGTTTCTCAATCCCTGTCAGTGATTCTCGCGCATTTTCATATCACCTAAACCTCTCCTAACTAAATAAAACTGATTGGGATCTTTAGCTTTCTTTCCATCTAACATTTCATCCAAGATTCACTAATCCAAGCATTAAAATCTGCATGTTGGAGTAACCGTAGCCCCTCCTTGACGAACATGAAGGTAAATACCGTATTTCGAAAAATACTGCAATGGTGCCGTCCCTACTTAGAGCATCCTACTTCAGCGCGCGGTAGTCAATAGCGAAGCTTAATAATTGGGTACCAGCGAATTCACCTATCACCGCATTTTATGACCTTATCCGTGGACTCGTTTGTTACGCTCCAGCGCTTACTTGAACAGCATTTCAAACAATCCTTGAATAGAGGGAGAAGGGATACTGGCTCAGAGCAGGGGGCGAGGCAAGCTGACATTCGGTTGAACTCCGATAGCGCAAGAAAAATATAATAACGTGGCCTGAACACCCATTTATTCAGTGGGGCACATTGTGGCTCTCCATCCTCCCCGTACCATCTTACAAAACGAATTTCGAAACCTACAACACCCCCCCCCCTTCCACAGACATGCATCAACCCTGAGAGGTTTTAACCAAACTTTGGATCCTCCAATGCATCCACCTAATATGACTTTCCATAGACCGCTCTCTGCTCCCAGTGACTTCGCCAACACCCCTGCACTAGGGTACTTAGCCCACACGCTATAGATAGTGTCACTAGAAGTTTTTATAGCCCAGCTCCGGCGTTTGACGTCTATAAACAGACCCTACGTAAAGGATACACAGTTTACGTTCTCCGGGGGGACCACTAACAACTCCGTGCTGAATTTCTTTCTATACGCTACCGTATTCACTGCTCGAGGAACAATTTCTACTAGTGTACACTTAATTACCCGTCCATACGATGTGTTCCGTTTTGTAGCCAATATTCTATGGTAATGGAAGACGTCCCAGCTGAATCCAAGGTAATATAGGCTTAACATTAGCTCTAATATATCCTACACGCATGATACTATAGAAGATGGAAAGATCACTTGGACTACACTCGATGGATGCTGCGCATATTGCAAAAACATTACCAAAATGCCGATACTTTGATGCGCACATTGATAAATTATCCATGGGCATGCGCGGTGACAGTATCGACTGTTCTGGAAGAAACCTAACTGACATTTTGGATCTAAATGCCAACGGAATATTAACTATAGGTGGAGACAGAGAAGGATGTAATTCTACATTACGTTATGGATAAATGCATGAAGGGGCTGATTAAAACACTTTTAATGATCTTGTGAGAGTCGTGGAGACTGGGAGAAGTTCCAGATGGTTGGCAGTATGGTGGGGTAGTTAGTATGCGCACGAGAGAGGGGAAAGGGACAAATAAAACAGAATTATAGACCGAATATTCTTGTAGTAATGACGCCTAATGGAAAAATTAATTAAAAATCGAGTTTGTGGTTTTTGGGAAAGGGCTTCTTTCTTTTTCAGAAATTTGCTGTAAGCCCTTAAAGAAAGTTAAGTAAGAAATTACAATCAAGTTATGAATCATTAGAGATGTAAATTATGGAAACACCACTGGGATGTTATTATTATTCCTTTGGACATTCCTAACGGGGATGTTATTATTCCTTCGGATTATTCCTTTCGAAAAGTCTGATTGTAACGTTAATGTCAGTGTTTTGAAGTACAGCTTTGTCGGGAAATTGTCATCATGCGATATGAGGAAGTAATTTTAAGTTTGAACAGATGGCTAGAATGGAATGGTTTGAAGGACCACAGCTTTGTTCGTTTGCAACAATAAAATTTTATTAATAATAATATCTTATTATTTTATTAATAAGATTAATTACAAGATTAATGCACTTTTTTGTTTAAAATCTGTCTAAAAAACCTGGTATGGAAATTAGAACAGAAATTGGATTCAGCTGTGCAGTTTTATTAGGTTATATACACTCACTGGCCAAAAAATTAGAAGCCTTTATCCAATATCTAGTAGGGCCACACCTCTTGCACGAACTGGAGCCCGTAAATGCCATGTCTGGACTCCCCCAGACACCACTAGGTGTCTGAAGGAGTCTAGCGCCAGATTGGACCATTCTTCGATCAGGATATTTGAGAGCCTCTGTATTGTGTTAGGTAGAGAACTGCGTAGCCTTGAACTGCCCTCCCCAACATATTCTAGACATTCTCAATTGGATTCAGATCTGAAGAATTAAGAGGCCAGGGTAGATGGAAATCTTTGACAATGTTCCTCTGACCATTAAACATGCCATTTTTGCACGTGGGTAGTAGTGTTGTCATCTTGAAAGGATCCATCGAGATCAGGGCAAAAATTGAGTTTTGGGTGTGAAGTTGGTCATCCGCAAAATATGACAGAATGGAGGCAACACGACGTTCTAACAGTCTGAGCGAGTCAAGTCCGTACCAACAGAATATACCACATACCATGATGCCACATTCAGCCGCTTGACACGAAGCAGTTTGGATCTATGGCTTCACGAGGTTCACGACACACTTCCACTCTACTGTTGGTGCAAAAAAAGTGACTCGTCAGACACCGTGATCGTTTCCACTGTTTCGTCTGGGCGTTGGTGGAACCCGGTCCAGTCGAATCTTGATATTTAAGATAAAGAAGTCGCTTAAGTATACACACACGACTATCAAATCCCATATTCTTCAACCCCCCCCCCCCTCAACACAATTCCTTTGGAAATTGATCTTTCTTTGCCAAAATTGAACTCCCTTGAACTATTGTGGCACTTCTTACTAATAATGAAACACAGTAAGACGTGTTTCCCTTACAAAGATATCCCCGCACAATGGAATGTCTGGTAAGTCGTAGCAAACGTCTTTCGCTATGTATTAGCTTCGTATTCATCTCTGTAGGGTTCAGAGATGAATGCAAGCGGTGTACAGAGAAGGGGAAAGTCTACCGGCGGAACCAATATTCTTCCGCTTCGAACGCGATTAACTTTTCGTATAAAAGTTGTACGAAATCTTATAGAAAAATACTTCTAGCTTTTCTTTTCTCCCCCTCCTCCTAGGTTTATAAATTCGCCTCAGCAAGAAGCATCTCGCTTCGACATTGGTGGAGTAGGCAGAAATTCCTGACGGTCTGCTTTATATAAAGATTAATTCTTATAATCGCTTGCTTCACTGATCGCTGCTAAAAATGGAGTACCACCACAAAATCCTAATCAGACATTGAATAATCGGATGCTGGTAGAATAATATATATATGAAATGAATGAATAAGGGTTTAAAAAATTCAAAGTAGCATAAATTAAGTTCGTTTTATAACCGTACATAAGTGTAGTAAAGCAGACGACTGATAAAGTGTAGTAAAGCAGACGACATACATCGTGAGTCGTCTGCTTTACTGTGAGTCTAAATGAAAAGAATTAAATAACAACTGTTTATACTTTTGACACCTTCCCATATTTCAGATTAAAGCTTTTCAGAATGAAAAAAAAAAAAAAATAAAGATCAATCGGGAGTTTTTCTCTCCATAAAATATTCACTTCGTATTAGGTTCACCTAAAAGCAACCATAGTTTTACCATCGTTCTTTCTCCACTATCGTTGCTTTCTGGTGTGGTCAGTTTCATTAAATCGTACGGCGATATCGACAAAAGCATTCTCGCATTTGGCAAAGTGTACTTCGCCAGCCCAAAACAGGAACGCCTTTGTGGTAACTGTCTGTGAATTTCTCGCGAACGTGGTAAAGAAATTACACCCTACAGAGGTGTACGCCATTTACGGTAGAGACCCAAATGACTGTTATCAAATAAAGACCTTCCGACTGTTTCTTTGTTACGTCGGCCTGCGTACAGATGGGAATAGCCTCTTCCATCACTCACCCTCACCGCTCATCATACCAGTGGGTTTGTTTCGCAAGTTACGCGTAAAAACAATTGCCAGCTGCAATTTTCTTTTTCTTTTCTTTCGATTCGCGTGCCGATTTTCACTTAACATATTGGGCAGGGCGAACTTGATCCGATACGCGACAAATAGAGTAGCGAAGTGCGTCCACGGTTTGAGAAGGTCTCTTTTGCGAGGGAACAAAATAATCCCGTTGTGCAATGACATACAAAGACTGTATATAGCCATTGGTAGTTGAAGTCTGTAATGGATATTTAAAAATAAAGAAGTCCAAATCGCATTCTTGGTATCGTAGCGCAAGTCGGCTGCTTGACCTCAAAGTCGAAGGACTTCAGTTTAAATTACGCCATACTACTTCCACATTACGAAGAGTAATCCCTGATAAAAAAGAATGGAAACAGTTCCCATAAGGAGTACAGTGGAGATCAAACTTCGTCCATCTATAACAAATGCGCTCTGCTGAAACCCCTTTAAAGCGGATGATGAAACAAAGTGCTTCCGCCTCTTCAATACATCGCCGTCTGTGCGAAGCACCAGTACTTCATTACGTCGTTTCAAAAGGGGGATGGTCAGTAAAAGTCTCTTACAAAGGCGGATAGGCAAAATGTCGCTAATGCGTGAGCCATCTCGTGCGTGTAACTCCGGTGACATTTAGGAGGATTCATCGCTGACAGCCGTGCATGTTTCGAGTACCGTACACCTATTTATAAATGGGGTAGCCGTCAAGCGGTTTCCAAAACCTTCAACACTCTAATGAGAAACATCCCGAAAGGTGAAGAAACTCAAGTTTCTTTTAAGAACGAGTGTCTGTAAGCTTCTCAGAAATATACCTGTCACTTAGAAGGAAATAAATCTATCCAAGCATTGAACGTCTAAAAGCAAAATTAATATCGGAGCTTCGTCTCTTCCCCCCACCACCACGACTCCCATTTGTGTGCCTTCTTGTGTTTTGAAAGTGTGGTTGAACCATGAAAATCCCGAAAAAGATATAAATATCCTTCAGGGCAACGGTCGGCTTCATTGTGACGTTATCACTTTCGATTACGGCTACACAGCGACTAGACAAATGACTGAGAAAACGTTTCTCTGGAAACATGCTGTACGGTGAATTATGGCGTCTTCTGACCTTCCAGTCATTAAATGTGATTTTTTTCCAGTGAGTAAGAACAGGAAGATGTCTTCCAACTCATCTCCAGGCCTTAAACATGCATTTTTCCAGGCTGGAAGTAGAACGGCGTCTTGGGACTGTTTATCGGATACTAATAAGTCCTTGTGATTATTGTAAGCCATGCAATCGAGAGGGAAAAAAAGACAGCCAATTTCTTCTTGGTAGTCATTATTATTTAGTTAAGATTCAATTTGCATCTTTCGCTCGGTAAGAATATGCTCCGTTTGGAGAGAAACAAAGTGGAGTTTTTATCTATCGAGGAGTTTACTGACTGATCATTCTCTACCAAATTAAACGGTTTACATTGCACGGATTACTTTATTTGAAAAATGGTTAAATTCTATTTTAATCAAGAATAAAATTTAATGCTAAATCATAAGGGTTTTTTTTTAAATTTCAGATGTATTTATTCTTTCGCCAGTTTATTTGAAGGAAAATCTACAGTACCGGCGTATATCTTTCTTCCTTTCTTGTTTTTTTTTTTTCAATTCTTGGTATTCTAGGTGAGCAAGTGAACCAACCATGAAGTTCCAAGCCCCAGAGAAAACTTATAGGCCCATATATACAAACCAAAATCTGGCTCCCATTCGTAAGTGGTTGTTGGCTGTTAGAAACTGCTTCCAACTGGACATTTTGCTGTCAAAACCCTTGACCGCCCAGAAAATTTCCCTCTCCCTTTCAAAAAGGACAAATCCAGCGAAAGACAGGAAGATGAATATCGTTGCTCTAAGAAACTTCATTTGATATACGGCCTCATTAATTTTGTACCTTTCAGATGGAACCCAAATTCGGTTGATCGAAAGATCCATTTCTTTCACCACTGAGTTGGAACCATAAACAATTTTTCCATTTCTTAGCCATTCCAACAAGTTCGTTTCCCTCTTCAGAGCACAAACAACAGTGATACGTCCAGTGATAACCAATGTTTCGTAGATATAAACCACTTTGGAAAACAGGAATTTCCAAACATAATCCGCGAGTTTACAGATTACGTTGGCTTTATCTAATTTCTGTGCCAGAAATGTAATTTGAGTAGCTGGTATTTTTACGGTATTTTATAGCGATCATGTCATGTGTCATCCAGATGGACATCATTGACCTTCTAATAATGCTATTAACGGCAGTGCCCTAAATGTCAAAGAAACTAATTCGGTTACAGAGCATCTGGCTTTTGCTTTAAGTGCATCCGACGCTGTCTGTGGCAATTAGGGGATGTTTAAACACACGCAAGCCATGCAGTTAAAAAAAGTAAAAACACAGTTCGTTTGTCTCCTTCGTCAGACAATGCTGACAGTCAAAATGTTGTAATTTATACAAAAGGAAGCACGCCGGGCAAAGAAACACTTGAAACGATAAGTTGGGATGTCACTTTTGTCCACAATTTTCTGTCAAAACTAGCTCATTATTTCATTCGAAATCGGTCTTCCTTAAGGATATCACGCGATCATTCAAGGGCTATCTGACAGTTGATAACTTTTAGAACCAACAGCTGGACGAGTAATTTTTAACAATCACAATCCTGCTGACAAATCCCTTACCGATACCATCGTACCTATAAGGGATTTGACGTCACCGGTTGCCATGCGCAGTCGTATCTTCGCCTCACTACCTGTACATTACTGCAAGGAAGCTTCCTTCGTGTGTGAACGCCTGTTTCAGCGATCGCGACTATACCTTTTTCCTCTCAATCCGTTTAACCTGTAGAAATAAGTTGGGTGCGCATTTCTAATATCGAAGACGCATCAAGAAAACACATAAAAATCGATCACAACAATTTCTCGTCCTGAAAGAGCTTCCCCGGTGTTGGTAAACGAAGTTCATATTCGTGACTTCCTCTCATCTGCCGGAATCATTACAAAAACTCTGGAAATGTATTAGAAACTCATTTGCAGCAGGTGCTTCCCATTAATCAGACCATCAATAAATTTAGATTTATTAAAGGCTCTTCCTGTCCTTCCCTCCCTTCCGCTTTTAGGTCACTGAAACTTGGGAAACTTTGCGAAGAAAAATAATATTTGGAAGGCAAACCAAAAAGACAAGAAAAAGTTATAAAAGTTTCTGTGTGAATTTTGAAGCGAATCTGGAGACGATACTACAAGAGAGTTTAATGCTCGAGATAAAGTTTTAAGAGTATTTTATCAATGGAGTAAACTTAGATATTATAAAAGAAGCCACCACGAAAAATCGAGTTAAATATAATAAAGTTCTTAGCTCTTCTTAACATTCTAAGAAAAAAATCGTTGGGCTGTTTGTTTCAAGTTGTGGGATGAAAAACCAGGAAGAACTACAACTCCTTTCAGATGGTGGACTTCAATGCGCTTAAAAGAACAAGTTTTATAAAATTCCAAATCTCCATTTCCATTCCACAATACTGTATTTTGATTCTTCCTCCTTTTAGAGAAGACCTTTGCCAAAATGGATTCTCATCTCCTCTTTTCAGCAACGTTTCCCCCAACTTTCTGATTTATTCCCTTACCATAAAGGCTAGGTCGTTGTCTGCATAATAGGAACTGCTGGTCAGATTACAGTTGGGAGGGTTGTCACTGGGGTGTGTGACTGGTAGGGCTGACAAGTCCCAAAGGTGAAGTGAACTGTCTCGGCCCACACTAAGCCTACGCTACTATTAGAGCGAAAAGCAGGAAAATTAGCCATTAATTAGCATTCATCTATAACGTGTCTGTCCGGTCGGAATGAGTCAGCTTTTAGTTGCCTTCTCGCCTTAGTGGTCAGCTGATGAAGCTGTCAAGCGGCTGTCTCTTACACTGTGGACCAGGGGAAGGAAGGGAGGGAGGGACGAAGAGGGAGGGATCTATAGTCTCTCTTTCATTGTTGGAACTCTGCGCGCGCGCTTGTTAAGCCCATTACTCCTTTGTAGTTAGCCGTGGTCCAGCTCTGCCATTCACAACAAGGCTCCACCACCACCAACGCTCTTCCATATGGTGTTTGGTCTGCACGGAATCTGCTGATTTCGTAAGAGCCTCGGGCACCCACTTCCTGCCCATCCACGCTAAATTGCAGACATTACGTCGACTGCGTCCATTTGTTATGGCCAAGTAAACGAGACATTTTCGGTGTACTAACTGGCACACGACTCCTTTCTCAATCTTCTGCAGCTCACACCTGGCTGGGTTTCTCTGAAACTGCAGAAACTAACTGACCCTTCTTTTCTCCCGCTCTCTTCCTCCCCTACCTTCGCTACGACACTCATAATTCCGACCACCGGTTGATGAGGTATGCGAAGTGTCTGTCTAGAAGCAGGAAATTATCCCAAGCGGTAAAAGGGTAATAATCATTTTTGGTGTGGCGAATCGTGATTCAGATTTAATAATTTTTCGGCCGCTGCTCTCCTTTGGATCTCTTCTCTCTTTGTCATCGGGGGAGGATAATGTTAGCGTGTAATGTGAAGAAGTACTCGGTTGGGCAGTGTAGCTTGAAGGATGACTGTCATCTGGAGACGCATCCTTCGGAGATTTTGTCGACGTCGAGAGATTGTACTTAGAGGAATACGCGGGAGATAATTAGCCATCCGCGAATATGCGATCGCTCAAGCTTCACTATTTACTGTAAATGCAGCACTTGTTGGTCAAAGCACACCAAATACGGAAAAGTTAACAAATTTTGCCGATTTCAAAATGCTTGACTTCGAATCCAAAGTGTTTACGAGTTCAAATTGAAATGCATCTTTAGTAATGATGTTATTTAGTTCTGACTAGGCTATATAATAAATGTATTATTTATAAATTCTGCTGTTGTAATTTGTTTTCAAATCCACATCATTTATTAAAAAAAACACAACATTGTTGATGTCGTGTTCCACTCCCAGTAATATTAAAGATAAAGTAAAAATCCAATAATATTGCTCATAAAATTATGAGCAATATTATTGGATTTTTACTAATAAAAAGAAGGGAACTTTTTACAACTAAGGGGGAATTATATGAATCTCATTTAAATTTGAAAGGGACCTCAAGAAGTCATAAAAAGAGACATGAAAACCATCAGAGACGAATCGCATCTGTGCTATTTTTTGTACGCCGTTTATATTTGGTTTGATGGGATCAGTGCATGCCCAGTTATCTTGATGAAGTCCCAGTTATCGCTTGGACCATCATAAAACATTTACATCGCTTCATATCCTCTAAAAAACCTTCATCATTCCCAACGCCAGCTGCTTTACTTTTTTCCCCCTGCGTGCGAAAATAAAGTTCTTTTTCTACCCCTGGACAATGTTCATCGATGCGAGCAAAATTTCCTTCTGTCAAGGACTCGGACTGCATTCGTACAAATTGTGTTTATTTATACCCAGATAGGACCGCAAAAGCTCACGTGACTGCCGTGTCATGCACTGGTTCGTGCTGAAGCCTTCTCCACCTCTCACTGGTTTCCCTCATCAACTGAGAATGGGCCATTGCGTTTATGAGCTCGACTACAATAGCCTTCAGTGTTCCATAAGGAAGTGTTGAGCACCCTCTGTTACAATAACACCAGTCTTCCGTTGCTTGAAAACTTGAAATGTTTTAAATAAAATATTATAGAGGTTTTAAGGGTTTTTATTTTTTATATATACAGAATGTAGGGGGTTGTTGTTGTGTTATAAACCCCGCTATAGATACAGAGTAGGCTTAGAAGTTTCCCTGAGTTGTTTGCATATCACTGGATCCTTTGTTCATGGTCCTTTGGACCATACTGTTTCCATAGATAGCTGAACGCTATAAAAGCAGTCCTGGACAGTGCTTTGGGGGGGGGGTCTTCAGCAAGGTGGGTCCTTGGAAGATGCATGTCCGAGGCATCCAGATCTGCTATTTAAAGAGCGACAGTATGTAAAGAAATATACCGACTTTTAAAAATCAAAATCATGGTAAGGGAACCCCCAACGGTACTGTGTGTGTACCTTCGTGTCTCCTCTAGGACCGGCACCGGACCTTAAGAACTTCCAAGTTGCAATTAGGACCTGTCTATTATAGATGGTAGTCAGGGGCGTGCTGGATGTGACGAACCCGGACTATGTGACAAGAAGGAGTCCCAAAGATTTTGTCTTTCTAATTATCCATCTAAGGTGGAATTAGCAATCACCAAAAAGCTTACTGGAGAAAAAAGCAAAATACAGCAAATCAGAACCTAATTAGGCACGGATTAATACGATGACTTTACTTTTTCAGCTTCAGTGTAAATAATTTTGTTTTATTAGTAGTTTGTTTAATTTATTCATCCAAACGCGGAAAATGTCGCCAAAATCCGATAAAGACATCAAAATTAAGGAAAAAATCGATTAGGGAATTAACTCATATTCCATAATTTACATTCTTTTCATCCACAAAAAGAAAATTACAAAATATATACACAGTAGCCAAAAAAACAAAAAGATTCGATTCTTTTTTGAACCCGTTAATCATTTTTTTTTTCGGATTGTATACCGTTTTATAGCACTTAATTAATTAAAATTTCATGAGCATCTTAATTGGCCCATCATATGATTTTTTCTTATAAAAACAACAGTTCGTTATTAACCTTTATGACTAAGCTCAAGCGACATTTTTAAAGTCTGTCTGCGTCAGTTTTTACTCGCACTCTTTCCATAACATTCTTTACAATTTTCATTCCCAGTTGACTTTTACATCATCGTTAAGTCTTCGCCTTTCTTCTTAAAGCGAGAGAGGGTGTTTTCCGTTTTATAAATTCCCCCTGTTTATCCAGATCGGGGAATTTATAAATTTTCCAAGTGCACTGTTGAATAGCCCGGAAAACACGTACTTGACGTATTTAAAGTGCCGAACGAGCATAATGACACTGAAAAGCAAATAGCTCTCCGAAGACCCAGGGATATTTCAATGCACGCGGAGAAAGTCAAAGCGAAAATTCGCTAATACCGACACGGCTGTAATGCAGTAGTGACCCCGTGATTTCCAGCGTGGCTACAAATCACAAAATAACGCCACGCGCGTGATATTAGCGTTGGAGGTTGGTGAATGGGTGGCGTCTCGGTTAATGGGCCTAAATTCTCCACGGGATGGTGGGTTCTTTAGTGGGCCTAGTGAGGCGCCTCCGTAGCCAGGTGGGAAGGAGCAGCAGTGCGTAGCACACGCTTCTTGATGAGACCGGGGTTCAAGCCCGTCACCACCAAATACGGAGGATGCGGAAAGGTCAGGGAATGACCACCGCATATCCCGGAGCAATATGGCCTTAGTTGCTAATGCTCCTAAAAAAAAACCAAATAATAACCAAAATAATAGTGGGCCTAGTGAGTTAATGCCTCTGTCACTGATTTCCGTACTGGGCCTGTCAGACCAACGTAAGATGGAGGGATGGTCGGGATGCTCGCACGGGAAGTCGAAGAAAAGATGGATGCACGCCAGCAAACATTTTGTATCCCAACTCTACGTTCGTCTTCTACTTTCTGCATTTTGAGAATAAATAAACAAAACTCTCCGTTTCGTTTATTCTTAAAACAGAGCCGAATTGCCACACATCCCTTTGCACTGGAATCCTTTGTTCCACCCCCCTTTCTTTACCCTACATTTGGGGAAACATCGTAGCCAATATCGGCGCCACTTCCCTAGGCGGGTGGTGTTAATGGAGAAGTTTATTTCCTCGTAATCAGTTAAGAAGGAACCTCAGTCACTGAGCTGCCTTGGACAGATCG
Source organism: Mastigoproctus giganteus (assembly GCF_048544385.1). NCBI lineage: Eukaryota > Metazoa > Arthropoda > Arachnida > Uropygi > Thelyphonidae > Mastigoproctus > Mastigoproctus giganteus. The sequence continues at coordinate 134,334,797 of NC_143580.1, forward strand.
CGAGCCATTCACCCTTGTACGTGTGTGTGTACGTGCATGCCGACTAACCAGTAAAACCGGAGTCTAAAGTTTAATGGACCGGGTAACTAACTTTGAGCCGATAAGAGACAAGCTAAACTTCATGGCTACTATAACGTGCGGTCTCTCTGCGCGTGTTCTGCCTCTTGATCTTGACGGTTCGCACTGGATAAAGTTGTAATGACCCTAAGGTGACAAACGTGTTTGCTCATATTCGCTCACTACGTTTAAGCTTCCACAGATTAGGTGGAATATAGAGTGCGCATGTTGTTTTAACCAAATGACCTTTTCCGCTGCTCTTCTACGTCATTTTTACTGCTTGTGGACTGCTTCGGATTTAAGTAAATATGTGTATGTGTACAGCGGCTATATATAAATATATATTCTCAGTAAAGACGTGAATGCTACCGCCGTAAAGTCATGAACTCATAAATCCTCCCATCTACGTAAACACCCGAAGTGCGGTATATTTGTCTCGTGAGATGGCACAATAGTTCGGCAATTAACATTAAACGAGTAGACCAAATGGCGTTATAGTAAATTATTAAATTCAATTTGTATCTCCTTTAATTGGAGAGAGAGAGAGAGATGGAAGGAAAGAGGAGTAGAGCGCACCTACTATTCATTTACAACATCCACGGTTTCCAAGTAACATCGCCTAATTCAATAAAATCCCAATCACCTGACATGAAACTTACCTTATAAGCCTTCAAAGTACTCCCCCTTCAACTCAATACGCGGTTCCCAACGTCTAGTCCAATTTTCAAGTAACACTTCGAAGCCATATTAGAGAGAACTTCTTGCGAACGATATGCATTAGGCTTAGTTAGGCCTAACATTCACTTCTAACGTACAAACAAATGAAACACCATTACTGGCGTTCACTTCTGTGTGTACTCGTAATATCAGCGTGATTGTAATCCTAACTAGGTGGTGTCCACATCGCATTCCCGGCGCGCGATGTCTGTTCATCAAAAATACCTCTGACGTTTACCAATAAATAAACAGGTCGGCACGCGAAGGATTTTCTTGGTCGTACACAAAGCACTCAGATGAGAGTACACTCCGACAAAAGTTTTATTGGCGGCCATACCTCGTGTGTTCTCCTCTTGACAGGCGTCGTAGACACGACGCATGTAGGCGCTGCCTTAAATTAAAATGCGAGTTAACAGACAGCGCAAATATGACGCGGATACATCGAGTGAGCGTCGTGGGTTCAAATTACAACTCGACATAAGCAATGCACGCTGCTGCTATTGTTCAATGATGTAGCCTAACATCCCTGCTGTGTCCTGTCTCTTGTTGGCGTGTAATAGCGTCTCTTTGGTCTTGGATTCTAATGAAATCTGGCATCCGGCTTCCAGTGCAAAAATATTTGCTTCAGAATTCATTTTCTGTCCATGTTAGCATTCGAACTGTCACTTTGCCTACTACTGTACGTCAAATATATAGTTTCATCAGGGTCCCAACTGCATTGACCCTTCAGGTTAGGACCCCGATGTGTGGGTCTTAAGGATGAATACCCTAGTAATGTTATTGCACGTTGCATCATGGACAAAAAGGACAATATAATAAGGAGGAATGCAGTTATTGATTGATTCCAGTCCAAATACATCTTCAAATACACCTTCAAATACATCTCTTTTTGGTAGTGTCATCGAAATCCAATTTGGATCCTTCTTCTCTCCAGAGGAAGATGCATCAAGAATCCAAGCAAAGACTAATCGATTCATCAGTGAAGAGCACTTGGTTCATTTCTCCTGGGTCGGCACCAATTCAAACTCGCTATTCTGTCTCTGGGTCAGGGCCAGATAACGGCCATCTTGCGTGAAGGTGGCAAGAATGACGGTTTGTGTGTTTTTGAACTGCTTCTACGGTCTGCTTACAACGCTACAAGTCACATTCAACTACTTGACCATAGTTTTACTTACACTGTATGTTGCTTCTATTTTTCCTATTTCTTTCCACTTCAAAGAATCATCCAAAGGGTTTCTTTGTGACATTTTTATGCTTTATTTAAATGTCTTATTGAAAGATAGGCTAAAAAAGGCGTTAGGAGAAGCAGGCTAAAGAAAGTTATTCCTTGGTGGCAAAGATAAATACAGATTATGAGAAAAGTGTTCCAAAGTGGTGATTATAAAAGCTGCAACCGATAGGCATAAAACTAGTGGTGAAGTCAAACTGAATGTCCTAAAGGAAGAAGGCCTATGTTATCTACAGTAAAAGATAGAAATATTTGACCCATAAGAGACCGTGGAGTATTCGTTGAGGCTGAGACAAATGATGATCAGGCAAAGTTAAAGACGTGTTCTTAAAAGCATGAATTGGGGTTAAGATATAGTATCCCTAGACCGATATATCCAAGAATAGTACTTTTTGATGTAGAGCAAGACAAAGATCAGGAGGAGCTCTTGAGGCAACTATGGCAAAGAAACTTTAAAGAATACAAAGTGAGTGAAAATAAGTTTATAAAGATGGTGTCGAAATGTTAACAGTAAACAAGAATGATCTTTGGAAAATGGTATGTGGAAGAACGCGATTATCTGTTGGATGGTCGGCTTGTAAATTTAAAGTTTATTCTGTTACGCAGTGTTTTAAGTGTCTTACTTTTGGCAATGTCGCCAAGTATTGAAGAGGGAGATGCTATGTGGACACTGAGCGAAGATTGGTCATTCATATAAAGATTGTCCTGATCGTAGTAAGGAACCGATTTGTTGTAATTTTAAGACACGACATGGGCAGTCATATATTGATATTACAATGACAACATCTTCTGTATTACGGAATATTAGAGGTTGGAAAGTGCAAGAAAGTTATACCACGAGTGACCATAATGGCATTTGCTTCATTTTAAAGAGTAGTGATGATACTAGGTTGTATTACGATGTTGACAGATACGTGGTTAAAAATGCAGCATGGTCTAGGTTTGATACTGAATTTGTGAATTGGACTGAACAGGCCAAACATCTGATCAATATGTAGGGAAATTGACTGAGGTACTATAAAGATCTTGTATGGAAAAGTATGAAGGCTATGGGATGTGTAAATCCATATGAGTTTTGGTGGACGGTAGAATTAACTCAATTAAGTCTTCTTAAGAAGAGGCGACAATTCCAGAGGGAAAGAAGAAATGGTGATCACGAAGTTTGTGATATTTTGAGAGAACAATATCGTGAGTTAAGACTTGGCTACGTTCATGCTGTCAGCAAGACCAAGATTGCCAAATGGAGAGAGTATGTGAGGGAGCAAGGATGCAGAGATCCCTGGAATTCAGTATTCAAAGTTTTAATAAGTAAAAAGCAAATTTTCGAAGTTTCGTATACAATAGGATCGGGAGAAAATAAAATTTTGACTTGGAAGGACTTTGTGGATAGGATTTGATTTTGGGTTTACTGGCTCAACAGCAACCTAGGCTATAACGCGTCAACCACCAGATGATTCCAATGAAGTGGAAGAAAAATTTAGTCTTCAGATGCAGTAGACCATGCGAAGGTAGGCAAATCTCCGGGCCTGGACAAAATTGAGGTATTGATTCTTAAAGGAACATTTAGAATGTTACCAGAGTTATATGTGAATTTATACAATAAATGCTTCTGACCAAGGTGGAAAGTCGCACAAATAAAATTGTTAATAAAAAGTACTGATCATATGTTAAATGAAACAGGAGCGTATCGTTCCATTGCTCTTCTTTCCGTTTTGGCAAAAAACTTATGAACAGTTATGTATAAATGGACTAATGATGATTTATCAAAATAAAGGCTTAGCATCAAATAACCAGTTTGGTTTTAAGAAAGCTTTTTCAACCGAAGATAGCGGTGCACGGTATATTTGATGATTTTAAGGGTGCGTTTGATTGTTTGTGGTGGGATGGCATCTTACATAGGATAAAGGTTGCTGGTTGTCTGGTAGAGTCCCTGCTCATTATATGGTGCTCTTGTCATTATGATTATAAGGAAAACTTATATGGAAATTACATCTTGTCCAGATGAGAATAAAATATATAGTATTACTGATATCAAAATTGAAAAGAAAAGAATCTTGCAAGAGATAATGGTAAAATGGCAAGAAAAATGGAATATGACGGACAAGGGTAGGAAAACCTATGATTTTATTCCAAAAGTTGGAACTGTAGATACCAAAAAGAAAACATGGTTGCAATTTGGTTTACAGGCAATATTTCTGATAACAGGACACGGACTCGCTAGGAGTTTTATACCAGTTGGGGCTTCGGGAAAGCGATTCATGTAACTGCGGAGAACAGGAAACATCTGAGCACGTAATGTCTGAGACGTTTCCAGTCCATGACCTTAGGCATGGACTGGAAACGTCTTCTGGCATCCTGGAGAGGAAGACACTGAGTTCTATTTACGGAGAAGCGTCTTTTTACATATTTTAACAAATATGTTGTCGCTGTATTTAAAAGAAGATGGAACTTGGAACTAGATAGTAGAGGCCCGCCTCCTAGTGGCAGGGGCGGTAACTCTAGTTATTAGGATAGATGGAATACAATCAATATTATATTTTGCTCACGAGAGGCTAAGAGGCCAAATACTTAATATTTTGAGTTAAAATGTTGCGGTTGTTTTATTAAATTAAAATTAATTGCATTCTAAATACTCATTAAACCTAAACCATGAATAGGCTACGGCCTAGGGAATGGAGGCTTAATGGAGATTCAAATGGGAGTACATATAGAAACTGTTGACATTGGAATTTTTAAACGACTAACGGTTATTATGACCTTGAAGCAGCTTTTCAACCAAAATACGGTTTAAAAGCTGCTTCAAGAGGCTTTTCAACCTTATTTTATATTACGGGCTGTAATTCGTTCAAAATCCTCTACAAATCGCGAGGTTTTCATGATTAGAATGTTAGTGGTAGTGGATACTGCACTTGCTCTGATACGACCCTGATAGAACCAAGCTCCAAGGTTCTATCAGACAAAAGGCAACATCCACCTTGCAAAAATTGTATCTGAATGGTTCGAGGAACCTTCCCAAGATTTCCAACGTCTACCCTGGCAGCTTAATTCTTCAGCTCCGAATCCAACTGAGCATGTTTAGAATATATACTAGAAGGGGCAGTTCAAAGCTTCACAGTTCCTCTTTGTCGACCTCAATACAGCAGCTGATTATTCTGATGGAACAATGGTCAACTCAGATGTCAGATTTCCTCACTTAGTGGAATCCATGCCACGACGTTTACGGGCTGTAATTCGCGCAAGATATTAAATAAAGTTTTCTAAGTTTTTGGCCAGTGAGTGTATAAATAAACAAGTTACATAAAAACATGTCATTAATTAACGCATACGTTTTACTTAAACCATCTGGCCGTTGACTACTTCCGCCAAATAAAATGTAGTTCATATTTTTAGAAGAAGAACTCTTGTGTTCAAGTCAGCGAAGAATATGTAATTGTCAAGAAACAATTAACTTGCTTTGCTTAAGTTTCTAGAAATGTAGCGGAAGATTCATTACACCACCTCTCTCGTTAACTGAATAATAATAACTTAGAAGTGTCCGCTTTTTAACGCACTTGACCCTCTTTAAACATGCATGTCGGAAGAAGAAGAGTCACAAGTAGAGCAACAGAAGAAACCTGATAAATCCTGGCTTAAACTTGGCCGGACGAGTGCAACTGGATCTTCCACGATTCACCATTTCCTAATTACACACACGCACATAAGTCTTAATCACAGTTATTTGCAGGCCACATAAAAGAACAGAAATGTGTTTTTTGTTAGCGCTGTTGAGCGAGCGCGATGACTGCGAAGTTTTTGCTCTCCCGCTAACAGCCGAAGGTCGACATAACTATTCATAAAGGCACTTGAGGGCAGTAGAGGTATGTGGAGACATTCCCTCTTAATTCGGCCTTGACTTCCTAGTTTCGCTGCGAATCCACGCCAGCCTCGTTGTACACATGGTCGTATTTCTATTTTCTTTTGTCAGCTAATCGGGCACAATGGCCATTCAAGGATGACGAATTAATTGAAACCATATTCTTCAACTTCTACATTTTGAGAGGGGAAAAAAGCATGCAAAAATTATATTCTGTAATAGTAATAAGCGCAAACTAAAAGCATTCCTGCCACGAATATTTTACAGCTTTTAGTGGCATGTACATCAACTGTGATAGGCAATGTAGTGATTTCTGGTGTTTTTAACAGCCATAATTGATAAATAGAATATCTTCTGGTTAACTACTTAAGAGAGTGTTGCATTAAAGATGTCCACTGAAGGCAACGAAAGATGGGACAAACTAATGGCAGCGATAAGTCATAATGAACATAAAAAGACAACACCACGCTTTTACGCACTGATGCTAAGAGTGTCATTGATAAATTTGTGGTGCTGGTTTGATTAAGCAGTGCTGGCATCTTAGGAATATCATGGTGTTATTATGATATAGTGGATGCAGAATTTGAATAAAGCAAATACAACGTGCACAAGAGGGATGGACTTGACAGAAGGGGAGGAAGGATAATGATTTTAATTCCCAAGCATATAGATTCAGGACGAGTATATCCAGTAGAAGATTATATTGGATCAATATGGTGTGACATTAAGCATTGGGAAAACAAAGATGAGAGAGGAATGGGTAATAAACCAGATGATTTTTATGAGCCATCGTGCAGATCAGCATGTCTTATTGTTGGGTGGGGGGATTTAATTTTCCATTGGCTGATTGTAACTTGTGGATTGGATCACTCATCTATTAGTATAGTCAAAGAATTGGTGGATATTTGCTTCTTGCATCAGCACGTTAGAGGTGCCCTTGTGGCATAAAAGAAATATTCTTGGACTGTTTACTGAGAATACACCGTGTATTATGAATCTTCAAATAACCAGTGAAAAATAGTGATCGGTGTGTATTGAGGTGGGATCTATTTAAAGAGGTAACTACTGTCGAAGGAAAGGGAAAAGGTGATTGTTTTCACAGGGGAATACAGTGGTCTTAGACATTGTTTAATTTTTTTTTTTTTCCAGTGGGATCTAACTGCAACTTTAAGAAATACAAATACCAAATGGGATGTGTTTGAGGAAGTTATTTTGGGAGCTACTATTACCAAAATATATGACAAAAGAACTTGTGACATTAATGTGTCAGAGAGAGAGGGAAGATGCACAAGATGATTATAAACTATCAGAGGATCCTGAATCTTACAATTTTTATATATATAAATAACTCTGTAATAAGGTTAGCTGGGACGTTAAGCTTCTAAGATAGGTTAAGATAAGATCTAAGCTAAGAGCAGCAAGGATTTCTCCGCGTATGTTAGCAGTTAGGAAAAGAATTCACCCTACTGGTCAACTTTACACCTGTGGAAACAGTATAGATGATCCTGAACTGGTTGCTGATAAGCTGAATCCACATTCTATTTTGCATTCGCATTCTCTCTTGAGGAAGTCCTTAAATTTCGGGACTCCAGTGGTCTATCTCATAGTGATTGGTAGTTGAATGATTTATGACAATCGAGAAGGGACTAGAAGCAAGGTTATTACACTTAAAAGCGAAACAAGGAACACGAAGATGGCGGAATCGATCCAATTATGAGGAAGAAGGCAGCAAAAGATGTAAACAGAACTTCAGTTGTTATAATTGGGGCATGGTTGCATTGAGGCAATGTCCCTGGGGATTGGAGACGCCAACGTCTTTCTATGCAAAGGATGATATGACCAACTGCAGACTTGTCAGCTTAGCTTGAGTTCTGTGCCATTGATGATAATGGAGTCCTTAGTTAAGGACGCACTACAAGATAAATTGAAGTAGGTACTTTTAAGGGAATCACAACATGGCTTTGTTTAGAGCAGATCATGTCTGGCTAACCGAATTAGCTGCTATTAGGTTGTCAGTAAAGAACTGGATAGAAAGAATAACACCGGCATCATTTACTCAGATTTCAATTAAAACTTTTGATATGGTCCCATGTGAATGATTCTTGCACAAATTTGAGCAATTGACATTAACGAAAAGTGGACTATGGATAAAGGGATGGTTAAGTAGCAGTAGACAGAGTGCTTTTGAGTAGCCTCTGCTGTTCATGGACCAATGTTACGACTGGGGTCCCACAGGGTTCGGTTCTTGGCTCCTTTCTGTTTCTGATATTCATTAATGGTATTGTGTAGGTATTTCAAGAATAATATCAAAGATTTCCGATGATAAAAAAAGGTGAACAGGATAATGAATGACAGTAATCAGGGTTTTACTACTTTAGTATTAGTACAGTAGTTGCAAAAGAAAGAAAACATCAGCCAAATAAAACCTACACACTTCACCCATCCATACCCTCTATGAATTTGTCTAGTTGAACTTCCTTAAATTTATTCAAGCCACGCACTTCCACAAAAGGCAAATTTCCGCATATCTATCCTTCCTCAACTCGAATTTATGTCCCCTCATGCGAATAGTCTCAGAAAAAGGAAGAATGCCATCAACAGTTTGCTTACTCAATCAAGGCCTTGAACACCTCGATCAGATCTCTCCGCTGGTGCCTAGTCTCCAGACGCTGCAATTTGCAGAATTGAAGCCTTTCTTGATAAGAGAACCCTTTTGTTCCCTTCGCCAATCTCGTTGTCCTTCTCTGCACCCGTTCCAGCAGATCTACATCCTTCCTAAAATGAGGCTTACAGACCTGTATGCAATGCTCAAGATTTGCCTTATACAAAAGGGATAATCACCTCTTTATCCCTGCTAGCAAAGTTTCTGTATATCATTGACAAAGCCTCATGAGCCATCCTGGAAGCCTATCTGCACTGTTCACAGAATTTCATGTCTGACTGCACAATTACCCCCCAGGGCTTTTAAAGTTTCCACTGCCGCCAGTGTAGTACCACACAGTTGATAAGTTACTCTGGAATTACTGCTACCTCTATACAGCACCTTGCATATGTCAATGTTAATTTCGACTGCCATTTCTCAGCCCATCTGCCTAATTTTTTTATATCTTGTCGCAGTAGATCACCCTTATTACTGTCATTAACCATACTGCCAACCTTTTTATCATCCACGAGACTTAAATTAATGTAGATGTACCGAGAAATGGCAGCTGAAGTTTAATACTAGAAAGTGCAATATTTGCATTTGCTCCAAACTGAAGACCATAGATAAAGAAAAGGATTTAGGAGTAACTATACCATCTGATATAAGTTCTCTCTGATCAGTGTGGACAGGCTGCTAGGACAGCACAGAGTCAATGAAGTACAAGACCTTTGTCTGTACAGATAAAGAGGTGGTTATTCTATTATATAAAGCAATGCTTGGATTGCATATTCACTACTGCATAAAGATTTGGAAACTCCATTTGAGGAAAGATGTGAACCTGTTGGAAAGGGTACAGAGAAGAGCGATTGATTAAGGGAGCAAAGGGGTTTTCTTATCACGATTTTATAAGTTATAGTGTCCGGAAACCAGCCATCTGCAGGACGATCTGATCGGGCTGTTGAGGGGTTGAAGGGTTGAATAAACTAACTGGTAAGGGAATTCTTAGATCTAGTCACATGGGAAGGTATAAATTTAAACTAAGCCTCGATAATTGTAGACTGAATACTAAAAAATGTCCTTTAATCAAAGAGTGGTTGAGGGTTAAAAAAAACCATCTAACTTTGTAGAGGTTGGAAGAATATCTAAATTTAAGGAGGGGTTAGATAAATACTTGAAATAAATAGGTATAAGAAAGGAGGGAGGGTGGAGAAACCATCCCCAATAAGCCATGCTGAGTTTCTAAAGCCTAGAACTACGCCACAAGGGTTTCTTCACAATCCTCCTCCTTTCCTCCCTCCATCCATGTCTGCGTACATTTAGTCCCTTCTCGCGATATTTTTCCAGAGCTACCATTATTTCCTCACCAAGTCAACAGTAATGCAAAACATTGTCTTCACTATATTCTTTCTAGTTCTTGTTCCGTATTCAGTATTATTAGGATATTTCTCCTCACTAGTTCCTCGCAAAGTGGAAATCAAACGCATTCCTGCAACTGTATCATCAATCTATTATGGGCAAAGCAAGCGACTTCTAGAATTTTTAACAACCAAAATTGCCACAGAGTATTATGTTGAAGTTGCTCAATGAAGACAAAGATGATACAAGGGAGTATCAAAAAGTTCGTACCTTGTCTAGAAATAATAGCCCTAGAAAGGTGAAACTTCACAGGAACTTTAATCCTTTTCTATTTACTCTCCATGTACAGTAATATATTTATCCCACCCATCTATGGATCGGTTGTTTAATGCCTTGATCATAGAAGTCCGCACTTTTTGCCTGAAACCACGATTCCACTTCACTGATGACTTCCTGAGAAGAATTCAAAGCGACATCCACGCAATTTTTTCTTCATTTCTAGAAACAAGAAGAAGTCTTACGGTGCTTGGTCAAAAGAATAGGGTGGGTTCGCCCTAAAAAAAGTTCTCAACATCCGCATTACACAAATCTAACAGTTGGCGAGAACATTGCATTCGACATTGCTTCTGCAAAGGCATCAACAATCTTGGAACCCATCGTGCGGAGGCGTTAGACATGTTCAGATGGTCATAAAAAATGCTGTGGGCACACCCATAACTAATTCCCACTGCATTTGCGATGAAATGAATTGTCACACGTCTGTCCCTCAGCATCAGCTGCTCAACCTTTGCGACCGTCTCACTGTCTGTCTATGGATGTTGATAGCCTTCCTTCTCGTCAAAGACACTTGTACGACCGCACTGGAACTCCCGTTTCCACTTTTTTACAGTGCCATAGGATGGGCAGTTCTGCCCATACACAGGTTTCATTTCTTCGTCAATTTCTTGAGCTTTCTTGCACTGCAAATGCAGGAACTTGATCACTGCTAGATACTCCACTTTGTTGATCACCTACAGGAATGAAATTTCACATGTTAGCTGTTTAATATGTAGACAACTTATATCAAAATCGGCATCTTCCTACTAATGTTTTATCTAGGTCAGGGTACGAACTTTTTGATACCCCCTCGTATTACTAGAATCACAGTATTATACTGACCCAGTAAAACAACAGTATTTATATATCGATAAATGAAATCTTATTAGATGAAAACTTACTGAATACTTTTTTTTTGTTAAAATATTCTACTTCAAAACATTAAAAAGAGAACCGAAGCACACCAAGCTGAATCCCAAACGTAAGCTTAATTTTTTGTACGTATATTTTTTTCAAATATTCGCTCTTCCTTCGGTGAAATTTTGTTTTGTACGTGGCATTGGTAGTAGCCAAAATTCCTGTTGTTAACATTCCGTTTCAGTGAGCCACTGGTTCAAGCAGAACGATGCAACTCAACATGCCGATGGTGTCATGCTTCAGTTCACCCCGAAATATTCTTCAAGAACGTTCTATTTCAGCATTACCTTGAACTTTTTCTGAGTTTCAGAGAGAGAGAGAGAGAGAGAAGTATTCACTGTCCAACCAGTAAAGCGATTATATCATCGATATGGCTGTCCCGGTAATCGTATTGCCGAATATCCAGCAAACTTAGAAATGTATCTTTGAGATATTTGCTTCTTTTTTCCTTTAACCGTAATGAAAAATTCAAAATCAAGCACTTAAATTCCTTAACAGTCTTAGAATTCTGACAGAATCTTCAAGGTCTTTTGGTAGATTTAACAGTGGACTGCAACAAATGACAAAACAAATTCTTGCTGGACTAATTGGCTGAAGGTTCTCTCGAATTTGCGAAATATTTCGTCAATGATTTATATTTAAGGACCACATGATGCGAGGGTGGTTTAAGCCGGAACGGGAGTTCAAAGTCGCTTCAAGGCAACCTTCAACTATCACAGATTACAACTTCGGGTGAATAACTTTGAACTTTTGCCTCCGCCACTTGGTGACATTCTACTTCCCTCTTATCTCGCCAAATCTTATTGTTCTTCATTGGTTGTTTCCTTATAAGCGAACTCCAACGCGCTGGTGTACCGATAGCGCCTCTCTCGCACCCTCCCTCAACTACGCAAATAACCAGAGTCCTTCAAGAAATACGATAGTGGCGAAGTTCATTTCTGCTTACAGTCCTTAAGGTCACGTGGCTATCCGAAACGACATCGAGAGCATTCCAGTACACTTCTTGGGATTATGCTTAGAATATAAGTGCCCACAGGGGTCGCTGCGCAGATCGAAACGCGCCAACGCAAACGAAGGATTCTGGTTTTGCAAAACACCACAGATATATTCTAATTATAAAACGCAATTTGCGTGCCGGTCTTCGTTTAAAGTAATGACTTCCTTCGTCCGGTAGATGGCGCTGCGGTTCGAGCCGCTTGTTGGGTTTTTAGGTTTTAAAAGGATAGACTTATTTACGACGAAAAAATTCGATTTTTTTTTAAGGAAAATTGCAATGGAAAATGTTCAACGGGAAGGAATGGCCGTCCGGTGAGTCACTGTGTCGCTTTAAATGTCAAAGCACAAAAAAATAAGAAGATTTGCACGCGCTGATACCCGAGCTGTGACTCGTAAATGCGCATAGAATTAAACCACCTGTGTCAACAGCGCATTATCCCGTACCTGGTTTTTGGTGCAGCTTTCTAGGAACTGGAAGAAAGAGAATAACATGTGTCTCTTTTCAACGAAATCTATTCTTTTATCCTCTAATAAAAATTCAAAAATTTACGTCCAAAAAGAGATCGCAATTAGGACTCGTCTTATACTAAAAGGCGATGAAAATTCTGTCCGCAAAAGTTTACTATTATTAATTACACTTTTGCGCGAGCGACCACTTTTTCAAACCAGATGGCGCCTTTGTCTGTTCGTATGGAATTACCCAAATGCTCTTTCAAGACATTTGCGTTTCTTTCTTTATTTCTTTTCTTCTTCTTCTGCTTTTTTTTTTTTTTTTTTTTTTTTTTGAAGACACATTTGGCAAGTTTAAAGTTGAACAGTACTCCGCACACGGCTGTTTTAATGTCTCAATAAAAAAAAAAGACAGTTCGTCAGGGTGAGCCCTTTTTTGATGAAATGCTCAAGTTTACATGGTGGCTTCATCTGTTCTTACCTCTCGTTGTTATACGGGGAAACTCAGACAGCCATCCCCGATAATCGAGGTGGGCGGGGAGACAGAGAGAGAGAGAGAAAGAGAACAAGCTTGTGCGGAGTTGCGAGAAGATATTTTGAGTATCATAAATGGAGCGAAAAAATATTTACAGCAGAAAAGAAAAGCTGAGAAAGAGAGGATCTTAAACAGAAACACTTGCGTCAAATACATAACTTCGCCGTGTTTACAAACAACAGCCTGCAGAAGAGGGGATGGGGGGAGTGGAGAAAGGAAAGAAAGAAAAAAAAACGGCGGCCCCGGAGTTTTTGAGTTTGAAAATAGTCTTGCTAAGAATACTTGTTTAAACGGTCTAGAATAACAGTGAAGGACACTTCTAAGGCGTCAGAAGGGAGTCTGGAAGACAGCCTGCCAGACTGCAGAAGAAACAGTGACCTTGCTATTCAACGCAGAGTTAAAGAACTTTTATTATTATTATTATTATTATTTATTTTTGATAAGAATGAACTCACATCTTTTATTATTGAACGATGAAGGACTCGTATCGTTCATTTTATTCCACCCGCAGCTCATATACCCATTTTTAAATCCATATTTAACGAATGCGATCGTTGTGAAGGCATTCACAATATGAGATATAACTTAAAACGATGCCACCTTAAAAATTTTCTGTTTATTCAGAAATGGCTGTGTATTATGATGCTAAGCACTTTATATACATAGTCTAAATTTGTTCGCAGCTTGAGGCTCTAGCCCTAAATGCGCCTTAGTCCGAATGCGATCTGCAATTAACATCCGGGTCATTGCATACATTCCCTAAAGCTTGCCAACTTGCGAGTCCGTTGCGAAACGGATTACACATTAATCCCTTTGTAATCTTTCTGCAAAAGAATTAATATTGTAATCCTTTTGCAAACAAAAACATTACTTATTAACGCGTTTCCGAAGAAGAAAGGGGAAAAGATTGCACGCAAGAGAAACGGACGCACAATGTTATCCGATGACAAACAACCCATTTTGGGAGGCATTTATATCATTACCATTGACTTACCATTAAACACTGTCTCGTGTATTTATCATCGAACAAACACCGGTTTATTGATCTCCCAAGACTTTATTAATTATTAGAAAAAGAGAAGCCCAGTGTTCCGAGCGCGATAAAAAGTAACTCCGATCCGAGAACGGCCTTATCTTCTTCTCCTAAGTCAATTTAAGGAAGCAGGAACGCATTTAATCCGTCAAAATAACAGTTACCATTGCAGAAATATGACTCGTTTTTAATATCAAAATTCCATTTTCCTACACGCACGCACACACGCGCGCGCGCACGCACAAATTATTGTAGTCGGTGCTAAGAGAAAGAAGAACACAAAATAAAACCTTCGCGTCAATTTGCTCCTCTTTCTGAAACAGATGAGTCCTCTGGGCTTTGCGTCTTTTTCTCCCTCTCTTTTACTTTCCCCTGTCCTCTCCCCCCACCCACCCATCTCTTTTATTTCTGCGAGAGCCAAGTTAGAACTGCGTTCTGCCAAATGCCTAGTCCCTGATTTAGACAGATCGCGTTCTGTCAGCTGTCCGGCCACTTTTGACACCGCATTTAGCATATTGTCTACAGTAAGTTATGCGGAAACTGCTCCCACTAGAAGACTCTTCTGCACTAATGGATCCTGAGCAATGTTCGATGGCACAGTTAGCTAGAATCAGCAGCAGCAGGAAACACGGGAGGATTTTCGAATAGGGAAAAAGCTCCATTTCTGGACCCTGCACATCCCTAGCTAGCGCGTATGATATTCCTCGGATGCAAGCTAGATGCACGACACAAAGCCATTATGTGCCTATGGAAGCCACTGGCTACTGTTTGCGGGGCTTTATTCATCGCCAGGACCTCACTACAGCAGACAACCATCCGTCAATGTCGATCGTCCATTGCATTCTTCGGGGAGCTTCCATAAATATAAAAGTTTCTCGCGAGGAACACATATTGTGTACATTTTTTTGAACAAACAGAATATTCTCTGTACTTACCAGGATCACTATCCGGTCATCATGAAGCACATTATACATACGGAAGGCATTTACAGCTAAATATATAATAAAAATGCGAGGAGGTCGAAAAAAGTGTTCCAGATATTATAAAAGCCCTTCAAAGTGCTTTGCGCACAAGTATAAATAATAATAATAACAAAAAAAAAAAAACTAAATAGCTTTATTTTGCGAAAATGTGTAACCAAATTCGAAAACAACTCGAATGAATAACAAAATTGCGTACCAATAATATACACGCAACAATGCAGAAAAAAATTTGTTTCAGATTGTGCGCAGAAATTTTTGCTTCATTGTTGAGTTTGATTAAAGCTATTTAACAATACAACAATGGACAGAATTTTTTTCCTCATTGTTGAATTTTATTACACTTTTTAACAATACCATAATTAACAACAATGCACAGACTTTCTTTCCAAATTGTTCAGTTTGATTACAGCTTTTAACAATAACATGAGCCACAACAATACACAGACATTTTTCCTCATCGTTGGGTTTGATTAGAGCTATTTAACAATAACAGATCGACAATAATACACAGAAGTTTCTTCTTCATTATAGCGTTTGATAACAATACATCTAAGGCAAACGACAATGTGTGGAATAAAATTTATGTACTTTTGGCCACTAAATCATTAATATAGCACACATTGTTGTCATTTCAGCTAATTATTTCTTTATCTGCTCAAAAGACAGGGTCAGGTTTGTCTGGTAATCCTTAATCTTATTTAAATTCTGTAATTTGATGAAATAAAGCAATGACGTTGATGTTTAGCGATAGTTTGCATTTTACCACCAGTCCTGTTCATTATTTCCTCGGCCTGTTTTTACCACATGAAGACGACGCGCAAATTAAAGAGACGATTTTGTCGAGCAAATTCGGGGATATCACGCGAACCAGTAATGTTTTTCGTACCTCAAAAAACTCATTGTTTTTGATCATCATTTACCCGTAAAATTGTTTCTCTCCATCCGGACTGTTCGTTCTTAGCGCTGCGTCTTAATTCCATTAAGAGTGTTATAATTATGTGAACTGCTCGCTCAAGAGACAGCAAAGTGACTAATAAGACTGCCTGTGATGTCGGAAAGACCGAGCAATTTAATTAGACAATGTAGAGGTTGAATGTAACAATATCTCCGTATTCATAGCGTCTGCACTACACGTTCATTAAGGGAACACGGCCGAGAACACGCGGTTACTAACCGTACTGGTACACAGTGAAAGGAACAAACTTTATGAAAGATTAGTGCGTTGGTCCCTCCCTGGTTTAAGCTGATTAACGCGCAGGTGCGTCTTCCTTGAACAACTTTGCAAGAAACCAGATAGGCGAATTAAAATTTTTTTTTCGCCCTTTCTTTTTCCTCCCTCATGTTTTTGTCAGTTTTATGGTGGCGAATGTCTTTCTGTAGGTCTTTGTGTACTGCATGTTGTCGTACCTTAGGCCTATGGGTATAAGTATATTGCGGTACCTTTCTTAAGTCTTCCTCAGTGGCTTCTAATGATTTTACTCTGATAGAAACTATTCTCATCGCTTCATACATATTTTTCTTTGTATGCCAGTGGATGGAAAACCATACTATGGAAAAAAACTGACCCCCCCCTTCTCTCTCTTTAATTCCCTTTTCCCATGTTTATTTTCTCTTATCTCATAGTATTTTTCTGTCTCTTTTTATCCCTTTTTTTCCATGTTTTTCTTTTTTATTAATTTCTTTTTCTCCCTTTTATATATATTTTCGTTTATTTTTCTCCCTATACCACATTTTCTCTCTTTTTCTACATGTTTTCGCTTACTTTTCTCTCTTTTCTTCCTTTCGTATATATTTTAATTCATTTTCTCTCTTCTCTCTATTTTCCTTTTCTTTTTCTTCTTTTTTTTGTGTGTTTTAATTTATTTTTCTCTTTTTTCTCTCTTTTCTCTATTTTTCCCTTTCTTCCTTTTTCGTATTTTTCTCCCTTTTTGTTTATTTTTTTTCCTTTTCTCTATTTTTCTCACTTTTCTGTATATTTTCTATTCTTTTTCTCCCTTTTCTATATTTTCCATATTTTTTCCGACACTTTTAGGCAGGGTGCCAAATGCACAAAGCTCCTATTGTCCTTCTATCTCAGTTATATATATGTAGATTTCTTTGGCTCCTCAATAGAAGCACTATCATCTCTATTTCGATATTGGTTTAATTTTTCAATCTTCCTTGTTTCCATATCACGTGGTATTTAGTTTTCTTTATATTGATATCTGTTTTTTCGCCCTTTTCCACGTAACTCTTCCACATATCTTCGCATTCTTTCAATTACTGTTGTTAATTTTCATCCTTCTATCTTTCTCTTCATCTCTTTTAGAGTTTGTTCTTTAAAAAACATTTATCTCCTTTTCAATATTCCTCTTCCTTCTAATATATTTTTTTTAATCTAAATTTATATCCATTCCTTTTGAGTTCACAAATGCCGTTTTACAAATTGCAGTCCTCGACCTCAGCTGCTAGGGTCAAGAGCAGATACTGACACACCTATTCCTACGGTGTGCGCTGCTAACTGGACATTATCGATTGCCGAAGACATGTTAGGAAGCCATTCGAATAAGATACCATTCGTCATCAGTTGAAATGGCTGCATCGCAAAACGCAGACGACAATCACTTTCTTCACATATCTTATAGCTGAACCGACCTCCCCCTTCCCACCCACTCGTGCGACTAGCATGTTAGCAATCCAATGCTCTGCTGAAAATCAAATAGTTTCAAATCCAGATCATTAGTCTGGAGGCCTTAATTTCTTTCATCATCATATAGATGTCGCTAGTTGCATCTACGAATATTATTTGATTTTAATTCCCTTTTCTTTTTTCCTGTACAGTTATTTAAACGAATCAAATTTCCGCTATCGGAAAATACCCTCCTAAGTATTTAACCGCAATATCCATTGACTGCAAACGCAGAAGACCAATAAACAGTCGTATGCTCTGTTACGTCATACACCAATACAAAAAAAAAAAAGCAAGTACCATTATTGATATCTGTTTCTTTACCCTTTCAGAAAGAGACGCGAGTTCTTAAGTGTAAAAGAATATATCTACAACTTGGTTGTTGTCTGTCTCAGCCGGTGTATCCCAAAGTCTTTTTTGAGGAGGAGGAGGAGGAGGAGGAGGAGAGGGGTAGGAGGATCAGCGGTTTATTTGTCCTTGAGGGAATTCCCCATATTTCCTTTTCTGAATACATAAAAGAAATAACTCGTGCCTTTTCCACGCCTCCTAGGTTTTCTCCCCCACTCATCCAAATTCCCCAATGTTTTCTTTCCCCTTCGTACCACAAAGAAGCCGTTTGTTCGCAGGGGGGAGGAAGGGAGGGAAGTTAGGATACTCGGATTACATTCCTGCTCGTTTGTATTTGCCTTCTTACTTTCTGTCGGAACCAACAGTGTTTCCTTCTTATTTTTTATGATTTTTTTGGGGAGATGTGGGGAAAGGGGCGCATCGCAGAAATAACGCTGTGCATACCAGAAAGGATGGCCGATGCCGAGAACGAGCTTCCAGAGACCACATTACATAACCAAAGATGAACGCAGACTTTAACCGACAGAGCGTAAAAGAGAACGCTGCGAGGAGGGGGGGGGGGTGAGAGAGAGAGAGAGAGAGAGAGAGATCCCTCGGACTTTTACTCATGAAAACTTTATGTCTTGCAAAAATACAGGCGCGCGCGTGGTAATCCCGTTCAAATGCATCTGTTGGATTCAGATCATTAAGGAAGCGCAAGAAAAACATTGTTAGGAAGCACGCGCATTTGTAACCAGGAGAGCAAAAAGCACCAATTCCGTAGCTTTTGTTCATCATGTTAATCAAGTTTCCCACGTTATCAGCATGAAGCTCCAGTTGTGTTAAAGGTTTCTGAGACAAAATTTTCCCTTTTCATATTTTACTATTTTTATTTTTTTAAAGTAAATAAATCGTCTGTTTATACTCCTGGATGGTCACATAAGGTCAGAGATGTTCGCGAGATAGACAGAATTAAAAAAAAAACATCACCGTATTCAGTATCCCAGCGGGTTTGAATTGTGGTCAGCTCAAATGCGTGTACTACTGTACCCCGGCGTTTGAACACTCAACTACGGCGGCTTCTGTTTTTTTAACCAAAAAGTCTGAAGTTTTCGCAGACGAGAGAACCTGCAAAAAATTCTGAAAGAAAAAAAGAAAAAAATTTTTTTTAATTAAATCAGCCTATAACTGCTCCTCTCGAGTTAGATTTTTGCGCAGCGTGCAATATGGCCTTTAGTTGCCCATGCGCCGTAGAGCCTTTTAGAAAACAACAGCAACAATAAACATTACATTACAATAAACATAATATATTACTGATATTCTGACTGCGTTTTATTTTTCACCCTCAGTGTACTTTCGCCAGTGCGAATGCTCGTGATAATCTAAATCAGAAGTGTCTATTTTTATTTATATTATTTATTTATTTGGCTAGAGGCCAAAACATAAAACGGGGAAGGTGGCGGGCCGCGTGTGTTTTTGCAAACAACAGAACACGGGCCACAAGAGAAGTTCCTCAACTCTAATTATGCAATTTTCAAAATAGGATTCAGTTTTGTTGATCAGCGTTTATATTACAGTTCAATTGTTAAACGCGATAATTAATTAAATACCGAAATCCAGCACTTTTATAACAATAAGCATTCTTATTGCATTTTTGTAATAATATTGTTAAATCGAGGGAATTCACAAAGCATCATAAAAGCAGAAAATCGAATATTCTAAAAACAAATGTTTTTTTTTTTTCGAAATTGTGATAATTTATTTTTAAGCTCGGGGAAGAAGGGGGGGGATCAAATCCGCGTCCTGTTTGTCCCACATGGGGACAAACAGGACGCAGATTTGACACCCTTGAATATCTAAATATAAATTATCGAGTATTTAAAAGAAAAAAAAAACTTTACAATTTGTAATTGTTTTTAGTTTACTAAATACTGTACTGACGAAATTTCGAAGGAGAATCTCTCCTTCGTGCAATGAAAGACGCTTGGAAAATAATTTAAGAAGTCTGCCTGGGACTACGCTGTAACGTAGTCAGAAAAAGAAAAAGGGAAAATAAAAAAAAAAAAAAAAACAGCGAGCGAGCAGAAAAAGTAAAAAATCAAAGACCGGCGCCTCGTCTGATGTTTACGACTCCTCCAAGCCCGCGTGCCGCACAGGTAGCCCTCCTCTGTTCCCGTTCACAATCACGGCGATATTTCCCCGCAGATTTCAAAAACTATGTCCTCGCGCAAGGAGACGATGCTGTCCCGATCTTAATTACAGTTTCTCCATATCACTATTCGGGGGTCATTACGGAGTATGTGCCGGCGGTCTCGTACACTTCGCCAACTGTGGCCCCGACAAGAGCTGTGACACCGAGCGACCTCTCTAGCAACTGGAAGTATTCCGCCCCTCCGCACCCGGCAACCCTCTCCACCCCGTAGTAAGAGTCGACCTGTCCCATGGTGCCTTGGTGTATTGACCTGTCAGCTAACCTAACTGGTGCGCTCATTGAGTGGCTCGACGTCGTCCCGAGACACGCGCCGCTCTCTCTCTGCCTCGTCGTGTGCGTGTGTGTGTATTGTATCTGTGCTGTACGGCGCTGCCGTCGGTAAGCCGGGCCGTGGAGAAAAAAGAAAGAAAAAAAATAATAATAAAAAAAAAGGAGAAAGGGCGAGCAGTTTTGCTGTGTGCTACGTTCCTTCACTGGCTCCTTGTCCGGCCCTTTTCCCCGCAACTGACGGACAAGGGAGGCCACATGGGTCCGTGTACAGCGAGGATCTTTGCCGTGGTGTGCACCGTTTGTATGTTTCCGTCGACGGGAAAGACGCCTGCCATCCTCTATTAGAAACCGCAGTCGGACGGCGTGCGTTCTGTTCCAGCTCGCGCAGCGTGCTATAGCCGAGCACACCTTCACCCGCAGCTTTATAAAAATTTGGATGTGTGTTACCTGTTGTCGACGAATATGATATTTACCTCGCGGAGAAAGAAACATGGAATCAGGTAAGTCGTTTGTTTATTCCGCGCTGCACACACACCTTTCCGTCGTCAGGTGCTGAGACCCCCGCACCTCCGATTTAGCGTTACCTGAAACGTTGCGAGCCACCTCGTTATCAGAGATACACGCAGTCAGTTCGGCATTCGGTAATATCTCGAGAGGTCTCGCAAATCGCGACATTTTGCTGTTCGGTCTACAGATGACAACTGCTGATGAATGGCCGTTAGTGGGGATGTTTCGCTCGGAATGTTTGTTTTATCTGCGCGGTTAAATCGACGGACAGGTAATGCTGTCGAGTGGTTATTCGAGTAGAATGCATTTCGCACGCGTAATTCTTCTAGCGATGTCGGAGAGCCAGAGTTAGGCATTCCACCCTGCATGTTTCGTCTTCATAATGTTGGAATATCTCCAAGGATTTATTTGTCGACTTGCGCTAACAAAGGTCACTCTGTTTGTACAGTACCCAACTGGTTTCTTTAACTTACTGATGTCGTAGACCCCACGACGGCTACCTTCAAGTACCCGCCCTTTTATCCTGTTTTGAATACCAGTTTCTATACTATGTAGTTTAATATGAATCTTGGCAACCCTTGAGACATGAAATCTTTTTGTTTATCTCTCTAAAAATCCACGAAAACGTGTGAGATTGAATACACTTCCCGAAAAATATGCATGCCGACTTAAATATTTAAGAATCTGTACGTGGTATGAAGTGGATTTACTAAATTGGCTTTACTATATGTTTTGAATGTGGCAGTATTTTAAATCATCTATCCATCTGTTTTTCTTCAGTTTGCGAAGTTATCTGTACATACGTGATCATATGTGTATTGTTTTAGGTGTGTGTTAAGGCGTCAATATATATTGGACCTGTAAATGCGTGTATTTTTACAAGAAAAAACAAAAATAGAACTCGGATCTCTTAAAGGAAAGCTCACATACTCCTTGCCTGAAACCGAATAACTTGGCCACGTTTTCAAAAGCCCCTCGTTCATTGACAGCATTCGAACTTGAGTCTTTTCCACCTGGTGTGGAAGGATGGTGATTAGAACCACTCTGCTATATACAAGGGTTGTGCAACTTGTTAAAAATATACGAAGAATCACATCTCTCTAGAGGACAGCACAAATCCCAGAATTGAGAAACCCATGCCTTTCAAAACTAGTGCTCACTCCACGCTATGTTTATGATTGGTGTTTATAGTTTAAAATGATGTTTACAAATTAATGATGGACGTGCGTTCCGAAAATATTTCAGTCCAAATTAACCAAATATAAAAACTGAATGTATTTTTATAGTCAAATATTTTCTCTGTTTTTTAAATGATTTTGAACTAAATGCAATACAATAGCACTTCACAAACAGCGTGCATCCGTGGCTTGTTTCCATTGGCATATTCTTAATTTGTTTTCCACTTTAACTCACATAATTTGTTAGTCACGAGAATCTGATCTTACACCTGCGATCCTCACACATCTCAAAGAAGCCTGATGGATTGTCCCAGTTCACAACAGTATGGATATGATCTTCGACCTTCCGCTTCTATTCCCAGCACGATCCTTCGTCCTCCAGAAACTTCATAAATTACCGCGGGGTTCCTGATATGGGACGCTGTCCGTGGCCGTTGGTATTTCACGCCACCTCCACAACCTACCCGGTGTTTACATACAACGACTTTTAGCCTTTGTTCTTATTCTTTAATGGTGCTGCGCTGCGCAGAGTCTCAACCACTTTCAGCGACACTTCACTAATTAATATTATGCCATTAGACGTGGAAGAATAGTGCCACAAAACCCCAGGCATCGCGGACAGTTCCCTCAAAGTGTGGCACCTCTTTGGTTGGCCATGTTCGTTTAAATTTGTGATGTAGTCCGAAAAATTCGTTTCGCCTGGTGGAGTGCAAATCCTCTGAGTGTTATTCCGCAACTGATTGCCTCCCGAGGGGCTCTAAACGGTTAAGAACTCAGCACTGTTTTCTTTTCGTTAAGCCGATTGTTCCCACAGTTTCTTCTTTTGAAAACTTGCCGACAGTACATTCTTTATGGCGAAGAATGAATCCTGGCGCTCTCAGGCTTTGTAGAGTCACATAAGTAATAGAAAAATGGTAATAGTTTTTATGCTCCTCTTCCTGGCGTATTTTCTGTAATTTCTTCAATTTAAAGACTTCTCAGAAGTTAAGAAGAAAGCTTCGGATATTTTTAAAGTAGAATAAGCATTGATAGTGCGAAAGAAGCCGGTATTTCACAAGGGTCTGGATGAAAAATCTCTAAAACGTCTTTGAATGAAGCCAAAATGTTTCCAGAACCAGAATGCAGTGTTTGATTTTTTTTAATTTTTTTATTTGTGAATATTGTTCTTATTAAAATTAAACAATCAAAGAAAATTGTCCATGTTACAGGAACATAGAGCTAAAGTCAAATAGCAATACTTTTAGATAAGATTCAGATGAAGTAATTAGAAAAATAATTTAATTTCTGTATTGAATATGGCAAACGCTTTTAATGCGTATCAAACCTGTTTCAGAGGATCCGAATTATTTTTAGTATTTGAAACAAAATATGCTAGTATGGATTATTTTACAGCTTCTTAAAAGCTACAAGGTCTTTTCGGTGCGTGTATACGAAATAATCTGGAGTTTTGAGGGAAATAGTCCAGAAGTGAATTTTAACAACGAATATAATCAATGTATCAAACTGCCACAAATTATCCTCCACACAATAAACAAAAAATAATAATAAATAAATAAAAATTGAGGGACTCCCACTTCTCAGTTCTTCCAATGAGAATAACTTAATCTATAGTTATAAACACATTAACAATAATGCTATTTGAAGCTAGAATAGCAATAACTTAATTTATAGTTACGAATACATCAGGCTCAATCCACATTAGCAATAACTTTATTGGAAGTCAAAAAAAACAATAACTTCATTTGTAGTTATATAAGCATAACTTCAAATTATATTAGTATAATTATATATATATATAATTATATAACTAATAACTTCATTTGTAGTCAGGAGTACATTAGCAATACTGACATTTGAAATTAACAAAAGAAATTATGCTATTTTAAATCAACAGTAGGAATAATGTCCTTTGAAGTCAACAAAAGCAATAACTTCATTTGTAGCTACGAGAACATTAACAATAATACCATTTGAAGCAATAACAGAAATAACTTTATTTGTAGTTACTAAATACATCAGGCACACGCTGTATATTAGCAATAATATTATTGGAAGTCAAGAATAGCAATAACTTCATTTGTAGTTATATAAGCAATAACTTCATTTGTAGTTACATAATCAATAACTTCATTTGTAGTTACATAATTAATAACTTCATTTGTAGTTATATAACTTAATTTGTAGTTGTATAAGCAATAACTTTATTTGTAGTTAGGTGGAATACATCAACAATATTGACATTTGAGATTAACAATAGAAATGATACCATGTTAACAATAGAAATAATGTCCTTTGAAGTCAACAATAGAAATAACTTCATTTGTAGTTATATTACTTATTGGCAATAAGTAATATTGGCAATTCATTCATTGTTCACCGCCAATAACATTATCGTCATATTAGCCATAGCTTCTAAATGTTTGGCAATAACCCGAGAGAAATATGTGTTGCTGGGCACAGTAGTCACGATACCAGCTGGTTAACTTGATATTAGTAATGTGGGATGAATGGGAGGGTTTGTCCAGTAAATTCTGCCTCCAAATCTTCTCCAATTCTCCAGGAATAAAAGTTTAAAAGTGACAGTCGTGATTAGTGTTCATTTTGTCTCTTTCGCTACTAGCATATTACGGGGAAAGCCTTGTTAGCTGCCTTGGATAAAAGAAAAAGCCACATTTATCTTGTATTTCTGTCGGAGATCGTTAACAAATCTCACTGCCATTCTTCTGCAGCGACACGTTTAATGAGCAGCAACGTGTACCATTTCTACATAATAACTTGCCAGGGTAACATAATGTACTTTTCGTGTAGAGCGTTCGTTACATCGGTGCTCGATTGTCCCCTAGTTACAGTGTCGAGCGAGGCACTGGCCGTCCATCCGACATCGCAAAATCGATTTTTTTCTCTTTCCTCCCCCCCCACCACTCATCCACCAGAGAAACATTACATGGCGGGCTACATTTAGAAACTTAAAGTCGCCTTCGTTATTTGTGGTTTTAAGTCCATTTCTAGCCATCTGTACTAATGTGAGCTCGTGTGAGTTTTCTCGAGAATGGCGCGTTGGTAACAATTGGAACACTAACAATCGTCCAGAAAAGAAGTCGGGAAATGCAATAATGACACAACCGAACCAAGTGAAGTAGTGGCAACCAGCGAAGGAAAGAATAAATCTGACACCGGGACTAACTGGGTGAGTTACACAATGACCTGCACAACAGCAACGAACAGACTGTAACGATCGCAAGAGAAAACGAAATGACAAGCGTAAAAACTCACACCGATAACGGAGTAAAGGACACAACAATTGGAAAGGCTGACAGTGCAATGGCGGACTTTTCACCACCAGAAATAATCGCCGCCCGAACACTTTGGATAGTGAATAATTAGACCGATAGCATCAACTATTATCGAAATGCCAGCATTAAATTTTCAGCCGGATTCTATAATATTCAAGAAATTACCGACACATTAAGCGTGATGAAGTAAAAAAAAAAAGTTCCATGCTCATAAAAACGGCCATAATGATCAGGTGTAATGGGAAAGATTTAAATTTTGCCTATTTGGGAAATTGTGTAATGTACTCGCTCAAGCATGAAATGAAAAGAGACTATTTAAGCATCCTTGATGGGCTCATCAGGACTTGGAGGTGGCTCTAAATGCGCTTCTGAGGTTAAAGAACTCAAAATTGTGTTTAGTTCAAAGTTAATAATCTTCTGTATGCATAAGTACAACAATCTCGAATGCTCACTGAGAAGGAATCAGCTGAAATGTCTCTTTAGCCTGGTTGCTTTTCTTCATTACTACCAACTCATTTTGCTTTTGACCAAGGAGAATTTCCAACTCCCCGAACTCATATCTCTGATGTTGTATTCACAGACCGAGCCTAAAACGCCCTTTTGTTGTTTAGAGATTAAAAAAAAAAAAAAAAATTACACAAATCACACATGCTAGATATGCTGAAATAAAACTATTGATAATATAATATGTTATTTGGATAAATTTTTATCTCTAGTCATATTCACTTACATTTATTAATGTCTGGTTACATTGACCCTAACTGTATTTTTAGTTATGTTAGCAATATTTTAGATAAATTAGCAATAACTATTTCTATTTACAATAGCAATAACTATTTCTATTTACAATAGCAATAACTTTATTTGTAGTGTGTCTTTATTTCTAGTTACATCGGCAATATTTCTATTTACATCAGCAATAAATTTTATTCCCAGTATGTATGCCTTTATTTCTATTTACATCAGCAATAACTTTATTTCTAGTTACCTCGGCAATATTTCTAGTTTTATCAGCAATAACTTTTATTTCTAGTACGTCTTTATTTTTATTTATTCAGCAATAACTTTATTCTAGTTACATGAGGAATAACTTTATTTCTAGTGTGTCTTTTTTTCTTTTTATATCAGCAATAGTTTATTTCTAGTTACATGAGGAATAACTTTATTTCTAGTGTGTCTTTTTTTCTTTTTATATCAGCAATAGTTTATTTCTAGTTACATCGGCAATATTTCTAGTGTTATCAGCAATAACTTTATTTCTAGTTACATTGGTACTGATTCTAAATGCTCCGTACTATATCACAGAGAAAAATAATTACTCGTCTGTTGAGGACATAGATTTTATGCTATCTGTTTAACTTCACATCTGTATTCTTTTACAATGCTTGCTCTTCTGTTGAAATGTTATTATTAAATGATGCAAGGAAGCAGATGTCTGTTGCATCCGCAAAAAAATCGTTCATACTTTACCCATCACCAAAACGTTAACTTTAATTAGATTAATGTCTATTTTAATTAGAAATTTAAAGAATAATTTAATCGAAAATAATCTGTATATTTTCGCAAAAGTAACTTTGTGAAAATATACAGTTTTTTAAAAAATATTAGAGCTGTGGAAAAATCTCTTTCATCTCACTATTGATGGCAAAAACACCACTAATTGAAACAGATCTGGAGGTGTGAAGTTCAATCCTCGATTTTTATTATCTCCTTCCCAAAGACAGAATTAAGTTATAGAGTTGGAAGGGATGCTTCATCTACAGGAAATATAAACGTCGGATTTTTGTCAGTTCACGATGTGATGTATGCCAAATCGCAAATAAAAGGATTAAGATATAATCAGACTAGCACCTAAAGCTAACATTAAAGAAAAAAGTCGGAATTTCAGGCAGAAAACATCAATTTTCATTAGCGTTCAAATAACTAACATTGGTCAATGAATTGACATGTTATGTAAGCGCCAAACAGATTGTTTTTTTTTAAATTAAGATCTTTAGAAAAATGTCTTAAATTTTCAAGATCTAAAACGTTGAAGAAATTTATTAAAAATATTTATACAGATTTTATAAAGTTTGAAGATCGTTAACTATTTAAACATAACTGCTCTGAGATGTGTTCTTAAATTCTGAAAAACAAAATGGGATCCCAGAAGCATTTTCCACTTATAATCTCTTTGAATTGAACACGACTTCATTACTATTTTGCACATTGAAAGAACGCAAAATAATCTACAGCCTCCCTCGATGATTAGCGACATTTTGAAGTTATACCAATTTGCAAACAGTCGTAAACTGTAAGAGACAGCTCTGCGTGTTTTTTTTTTTTTTTTTCCGGAATTTCTTTCCTTTAGAAAAGAAAAGAATCTTTCTGAATAGTCCCAAACGACATTTTTCCTCCAAGAAAACAAACTTCTCATTACAGTTTTCACTGATGCGCAACACGCACTTTAAGATTTAAAAGACCATTGAGAAAATTACATTAACTATCGCGTTTCATGTCCATCCTTAAATATCTTAATTATGTACAGTCCTGATTAAACAGCCATTATTTACACCGAGTAACTTTTGAAAATTAGATGGTAATCGTTTAAAAATAAAAAAGAAAAGTTATTTTCCACCGAATTAGGCAAAAAAACGTTCTCAGTCATTTTGCCCGCAAAATGGATAAACGACCGCCCTCCGTGAATTGCCACAAAGGGAGAGGGATGTAAATGAGTTAACATAAATGGAGAGGAAACTACCATTGGACAAAGAAATTGGCAACAGTTTTGAGATTTATGTTATGCAAGCAGAGATTCGTGAGAGAAATGTAGATTTTTACCTTTCCAGTATACCTGTAGGAAGCTATGATCGATAGTGGCCACTACGGGGGGAAAGCGTTACCCTTCCTGTAGTCTAGTTAGCACACGTTACGAAGAAAACCATATGGTATCTATGGACGTGACCACACTGAAGAATTTGGGTGTTTCAGGGCTGTTGACCTTATTGATCCCACTGTGTATACGCAATTGACTTATTACTAGAGACGTGTGTTTGTTCTTGTGATTTATCGGTTGAACGTGGGTGGGAAATGGCGGCTAGAAATACTGGCCTCACACCACAGGCCTCAACTAGACTAATGGACGTCCTCTAAGAATAAAACTCTCCCAACTCCATTGGCACTCAAGGTCACGTGAATGGGGTAGTGAAACGTACATATCAGTCGCTTATGTACGAGAAGGGATTCTTCTCTTTGAATATTCAACGTACGCATTTATCGATCCACACTATTTTTGTTGGATACACAAAGGTTATCCATTTTGGCAAATTAAAAAGTTGGCGAACATCCGTGTAAGATAAGATTGGTTGTGTTAATTTCGTTTTAACAACATCCTGACTGTGCTTGGAACAGTTAACTACTTCAGCTGTCAGCAGTAAGTTGTTACGTTGTTGTGACTAAGCCTCTAAACGAAGGTTGCAATTTGATAAGCCGGCCCTTTGAGACATTTAACAGACTGACATACAACAAGAATATGCGAGACAGATTGCCTTTAAAGATTCCGGCAGCCGTTATTAAAAAGACTGCTCTCCAATAACAGCAGGATGCTTTTAAGCCAGCTATCTAAATAGACTTGACTTTGCAACATTTGGTGCATCTACAATAAATCTATTGAGTTAATACTCGGTCTGCTTAATATAAAATGCGCCTCAGCTTAAATTTGATAAACTGCGTGATGATTAAACATTCCTCGAGGGATTTAACCTGTCGTTAAGTCAGTCGAGCGAAAGGAGGTGAACTGACATGTATTACAAAATGCTCCCGATTATCCGGAATGATTGGAAAATAAATAAGTTCGGATAATCGGAAAAATGAAATAAAAAAATCTGTAAGTGTGACAAATATATATAAAAAAAAATTGTGTACGTACTGTATTCATACTTATAAAAGTACATTACAAGGTGAGAAGATTTGAAACGAAATTAAATAAGATTACATTTTTAAGCAGCTAAAAAGCTCATTCGAATGACAACTTTTAAACAGCTAAAGAGCTCATTTGTTGTTCATCTCCTGAATGACAACTTTGAAGCAATAGTAGTTTCTAAAGGTTGCTTTGAATCTGTCAAGCGGATATTTGCTGGTTTAATGTGGCGAACATAAATCTCGCGTGAAATGGTGCTTGTAAATGGCATTCCACTCTTTTTATGCTCGCTTATATAAGCCAACATAAAGGTCTAATGCGCCGATTTATGACATTGGTTTTTGCTAAAATACCGCAGCTGAACCATAAAGTTGACACCTTATGGCCTTAGCAGCCTCGCCGAGTATCCTAAACAACCCATCCGACTCTAAAATTCAGATAAATGTGCCCGTGAATGAAAAGGACTATTAATAACTTGCTGCCTCGGCAATAGTATGTCACCCAAGACATCAACGATAGTATCAAAGGTACTAATACAATGTATTTCTGAAAGCGTAACTTTTTAACTACTTGTTTGAGAGTCGAGAGGTGCTCGCTGCCTGCTGTAATCACTGTTTATGTCCCCTCACATTGCTAAAACACTATTCTCCGAATGGCAGCCATGAAGAACTACGTAAGTTTATTTCTGTTGTTTTTTGAATGGACTTGTTTACGTCTGATCGTCTTACATTGCAATAAATCTTCTGGAAAGAAGAGCTTGTTAGAACGAATGCAAAGCAGGTTATGTTACTGAATCAATACTAGATGGGGGAATAACGGGGATTGTTTGGTCACTACCACCATTCTGAATCATAAAGAGTACTTAATGATTAAGAAATACTGTTACAAATACGATAGCGCTTTGGACGAACTATACGAAAAATCAAAGATTGGCTCGCTAGATTTTGAACTCTTTATCTGGATATATACAACTGCTAAAATATTAGCACCGACTACCCATTGGTTAATCAGATTCCATCTGGCCTAGTCGTCTGTATGCAGCAAGAAACCATTTGCGCCTGCGGCAACCATTGAGACAGCTTCACCACGAGTCTAGATTCGTTATGAGGAAATGACTTCTAAGGATTAACAATCATGCGATCAATGTCATCAAGTGTTAGTTAGTAACAACGATCCCCATTTCCCCCCACCCCTCCCCGCCGGAATGAACGAAATGCCTCTTAAAGACTAATAGGTATTAGATGAAACAAACTTCAGTTTGTTCCTCCCATCTCTGTGCACTTCTCGAGGAGCGATTACGAATTCTGCCTCTGTCGAGATGATGGTAATTAGAATAACTAATGACACGAGGGAAACCGTAACCACACCATCCCTCGGTCTGAACCATTCCAACAAAGGTTGCATTCTCGTGCGCGTTCCCTTGGCAACTGCTTCAAGGTTTTGGGTGGAGTCTTGTGCCAAAATATACAGGGAGGCCAGCAGTCTAGTCCCGGTCTCATGCTCGAAAGCATTTGCCTTGCTGGTGGTGGTGGCGGCTAACACCCTTCGTATTTACACCTCTGAACACACGCGCTTCACCACAGGTGTGTAACAAGACTTACATGCAAAAGAATCCACTCAACTTTTACAACCCGGCGAGACCGCCTCAGTATCCCCCAAAGAAGTTTGTGTTGCAGGAATAGCTTTGTCCTTGAATGTGCCTCGCTTATCCCGAGGCCTCACCTTTGCCGAGCAGGATGTGAAGACGGGAAACCAGTTACGGAGTTATCTGGAGCAAAGCGGAGAAAGGTCATATCTCCGACTACTGCATTCTGCGGTTTGGCCAAAAAAAGAGGAGGAAAACATTAAGGGCACTTTTATCTCGTAGTGGTTTTAACGCGAGTCGTCTTAGATAATGTTTCTTACTATTGGCCACTGGTTACCAGTAAAGCGCTTCGGTTTTCAATCAGCGCTCACAAATGGCGTTCGTCTTCTGTGACGTCATCGCTCGGTTATTAGCCCACCACGACTCTTGGTTGCAGAAGTAAAGTCCAGGATCATCGTGATTTCAAACATTTAAGACAGGTAAGAAATTAACAGTGTACGTTTCCTTTAAAATTTCACCGTATTCTTTTCGAAAGGGGTGAAGTACCCTTCATGGTGTCTTCACTGCTTTCGAAATCAAGTCACGTCCCTGGTTCAACATCCCATGCATGGTAGAATGTGAAATTAGTTGGGCCATAATAGAAACTATTTTACTAACAGGATGGGAGTTTTACATTCGTAGTAGTACAATAAACAAGAATAAATCATACCGTACAATTAATTTTTAGAAAGAAACAAGAATAAATTGCACTGTACATTTAATTTTTAAAAATAAACAAGAATAAATCATACTGTACATTTAATTTTAAAAAATAACAAGAATAAATCGTACTGTACATTTAATTTTAAAAAATAACAAGAATAAATCGTACTGTACTTTTCATTTTTAGAAATAAACAAGAATAAATCGTACTGTACTTTTCATTTTTAGAAATAAACAAGAATAAATGCACTGTACATTTAATTTTAAAAAATAAACAAGAATAAATTGCACTGTACATTTAATTTTAAAAAATAAACAAGAATAAATTGCACTGTACATTTAATTTTAAAAAATAAACAAGAATAAATTGCACTGTACATTTAATTTTAAAAAATAAACAAGAATAAATTGCACTGTACATTTAATTTTTAAAAATAAACAAGAATAAATCGTACTGTACATTTAATTTTAAAAAATAAACAAGAATAATCGCACTGTACTTTTCATTTTTAGAAAGAAACAAGAATAAATTGCACTGTACACTTAATTTTAAAAAAATAAACAAGAATAAATTGCACTGTACACTTAATTTTAAAAAATAAACAAGAATAAATTGCACTGTGCATTTAATTTTTAAAAATGAACAAGAATAAATTGCACTGTGCATTTAATTTTTAAAAATGAACAAGAATAAATCGTACTGTGCATTTAATTTTTAAAAATGAACAAGAATAAATCGTACTGTGCATTTAATTTTTAAAAATAAACAAGAATAAATCGTACTGTAAATTTAATTTTTAAAAATAAACAAGAATAAATCGTACTGTACTTTTAATTTTTTTAAATAAACAAGAATAATCGCACTGTACACTTAATTTTTAAAAATAAACAAGAATAAATTGCACTGTACATTTAATTTTTAGAAATAAAGAAGAATAAATCGTACTGTACATTTAATTTTAAAAAATAAACAAGAATAATCGCACTGTACTTTTCATTTTTAGAAAGAAACAAGAATAAATCGTACTGTACATTTTCTAAATTATATTTTGTCTTCACTTGATAACCAATTCCCGACCATGAAATTTTAATTAAATTAATTCTTTTAATACCAAATAGCATAAATGGGTTCCATTGTTGCGCTCCCTGATGGGATACTTGCGCGAGTTCATTATGAATAATGGTTAGGAAAAATAATTCTACACGAAATTAAGCTTTTAGGCTTAAACTATCTATATTCTACATCAGTAAATAAATGAAAATTAATGTTTTCAATCGATTAATTAAGAAAGTATTATTAGTCTAATATAAAAGCAAGACAACAGCTCGTTTAATCCTTATCGACTTTAGTATTTACAGGATTTGTATTAATCCAAATATACCCGTGACGGATTGTGTTGATTAAGTTTACAAGAGAAGTTTGGTCTGAAAATAGTAAGCTCTGGTGTACATTATTTGAGCGTTGCCTAAATCTGTTCTGCCTCGTTCCTGCCAGTAGAGCGTCTGAGTTTGTATCGATCTCGTGGAAGGTAAACATAATTGCATGACTCGTCCTTCGAGAGCAGTCTCATTGCGACTTTCCAAACGTTCCTAACAACATATTAACAACACTCATTGGCGGTTTAATACTGTCGTTGGTAGGTGGCAGCACCGGGTTAATAGTGATGATCAAAATGAACTGACCTTACACGAGCAGAAAGCTGGTTAACTAGACCTGGAATTTGTTTCCGTCTTTGAGGCGAGATGAGAGAACAAAGGAATAAAGATTATATCAAGAGGGGAGGGGAGGATTAACCTTCTAACGTTGTTTCTTAAAAGAAATGTTGAAGAAATACAAAAGGGACTTTTTGGATTCGGTAAATGGCAAAATAAATGAGAAAAAAAAAAAAAAGAAGTCGGTGTTCAGAGTTTCGATTTGATTGGCTCGTTTAAGGTAATTGATCAAAATTAAGTCTGATCCCACCCCTAGTAATTATCTCACCCTTGAGGTGTTTTGAAAGTGTTTATGGGGCCCCACGTAGATTAAGGAAACGTGAGCCACGCTTTATAATATACAGTAGCTTTAGGAATTCCAAAGTTGCTGTTCGAATAAGATTCAGGTACCTTGACCCTCATTTCGAAAGACTTGGATCATTCGAAACGAGGTACATATTGACACAGACAGAGAGTTTGTTGTTTTTGAGAAACTGCTGGGGCAGCTAAGGATGTGAGGCATCGGAGGAATGTACAGCTTCAAATCCTAAAAGGCCAACTGGGATTGGCCATACGTGATTCTGCTGCCATTAATGCTTATACGAATTACATTTCGAAGGGTTGGTTATTAAACTCTCTCTAAGAAGGAAATTTTACATCGCGGAAATGCCCCTCATTCTCTTGCAGCACCCTAGTTGTTGGCTTGGTGGACTGCGGCCAGCCCAATGTGACATTGCTGTCAGTCAGGATGATCATTATAGGCTTCAGTTTCCATGCGCACTCCAAAATACGTAATTAAGGGGCAGGCTGCCACCCCGCATATAAATGTTTAAAGAGGGACACAATAGAAGAGTAGCTACGATAATGGAACCACTCCGACTCCATGGCGTCGGGCATCGTCGACCAGAGCACGTGGCCCTGTGCGCGCGCGCAAAAAAAAAAAAAAAAAAAGCTCCGGCAACTCGCGCCTCCCCGATATAGTGCTGACGGACGTACAGCTGAGGCTTTTCGGATCAATTAGGAACGGCTTGCCAGTGCAGCTTAGACTCGAATTGGTCTCGGTCACGTGATCTACGGATATGTCCGGATTTTTTTCGGGGGAGACTGCGTTGCTCGTTTCGTTCAGGTGATTTTCACAACTACCCCACCTACGAAGCGTGAAATTTCTCGGTGTGGTTTGTTCTCTTATTCCTAACTTTCCGTGATCAGTGTAGCAATAGCCCTGTCCGTGAAGATTTCGTAGAAACCCCACCTCGTGTGGCAATAGGTTTTATTCTGATATCCGAATAATAAAATCCATAAGGGATAAACGCCACTGCTGCATTTCTGGACCATTTTGTGATTTTGATTTCCTGTTTCGATCGAATAACATCTGTCATTCACCTCCCCCCACCTCCCCGGTTAATAAATGGACCAGTCCAGGTTAGGTACATTTAAGTGCGGGGAAGAAATCCGTAATAAATGCGAGGGTACTTTGGAAAAAAATTATGAGTTTCCCCTTTTCTTTCTTTCTCTTCAGAAGGGTGGTTAGAATGAAAGCCCAAAGTAGCCTAAACCTAATTACAAAAAGAATTTGTTTTTTTTTTTTCATTCTTTTGGTATGCAAACAGAAAATGCCATTTTCTTATCTTTGTGATCTTCAAATTTTTTTTCATATTTTAATGTAGTCGAAATTAAAACTAAAATAAATATTAGAACTAAACTACAACGCCACATTAATACTAATTTGTAACGTTATCCACTGGGCTGATATAATCTTTCAACAGCAAACTTATGCCCAGCCATCTTCCCACTGTGGTGATTTTCATCCTTTTGGTGCATTGGAATTCACTTTTGACTTTAATTGAATCCAATAGCGGGTGAAGTGGTGATGTATATTTTTGTGATGCGAATTTATTGATGTCAAATAATTCTCCAGAAAATATGCTGGAAAATAGCCCTCTATCGAGTGAAATATGTAGGGGGGATAAAAGGTAAAAATGGGGAGAGGTGGGTGGATTAATCCAGATGGGGTCAGCCATAGAATTGTTGTTTTATAAAGTGAACAGTGAAATAAGTTGTTTAACCGTATAAAATTTGGACATCCTGGTTATAGTGCGGTCATTCAACTAGACTTCTTTGAGCGCAATAAACCCTGGGGACTAATGGGGGGCTAAAGAACCGCCACCTTAAGAATAATTCTGTAGATGCGATAAACAATAGCCAGTATTGTTTACTGCAATCTAAAATTTCCTTAAATCGTTCATAATAGTATATTAATGTTTCTTTAATCATTATGAGAGTAGTTTTGTCATCACTGGTTAGCTTTTATTAGGGGTAATAGTTTAAGGCCTATGTAGTTGTAGTCGTATGACAAGACCTCATCAGTTGACGTTTCCAGGTGGGCGAAGGAAGTATTCATCCTAAGTATTCATGAGATTGAATGTTTCGATGGTAGATGAGGCAGCAGAAGCCCAGATTTCAGCTGCGTACAGGAATAAAGGGCGAATTGAGTCTGTATATGTTTTCTGCATCCTAAGTATATTATCTCTCGCGCACCACTTCAAGATATTCATGGAAGTGAAGTTTGGTGTTCAAGGTAACTCTTAAGTCGATATGCTGGATAACAATTGGACCTGATGTGCCTTGATGAGACAAGTTCCTAACAACAAGATCTTAGATTTGAATCAAATAAGGAATCTTACGTTTTACTCTACCAGAATAAGCTTTCGTTAATTTCTTGATTTATATCACAGAAACTGAGAAATGTATTTCCCTCTTCCTAGTTTTTTTGTACTGTATTATAAATAAATCAAATTTACAGAGGGAAAAAAAAAGCTGCCATTTTAGGGCCACTGGAGAATCAACTCATCTGTTCACGTGTAATATGTTTATAAATTGTGTGCATTCTCTGGTCGATTTCCTTATTCTGCTACACCAAAATCCAGATTTTGGGATTAAAAAAAAAAAACGTTATCTACGCTAGAGACCGACAAACTCAGCCATGGAGTGAAGAAAGTCCATAAAATTTCCTCGCGTCATTGATGGGATTCGAACCCGGGCCTTTTCCAGCCGGTTTGGGGCGACAATGATTATAACCACTGCGTTACCCGCGCAGACGAATGACTAATATAGAGCAATCGGACAGTTAATTAGGAATAACCCTAGTGTTGTATTAGATCTCTTATAACAGCATAAATGAAAAGTTTATATTGCCAAGTTCCTGGACAATTGACAGAAGTAGCTAATATCCCAATGGTCCCTTCTGTTCTCATCCTTTAACTTTTCTGCTTGGTGGAGATGCAACAACTGTGCGGGCAAGAACGTTGAGGAGCGGACACACACATGCTTCTAGATTCACTCTTGCATGATGCGTGCAAAAGTCATAACATATTATCCATTAGTAGTGGAGGGGAGATGGGAAGGGTGTCACTTATTCATCCGATTCGCTACAATTTAAATTATACCGCTGTCTAAGGGTTCGTCCACCTTCACGGCTGATTCCAGCTTAACTGGAACATAACCATAGCAACAAGCTATAATACTGCTCCCATCATCTTGTAGCTTTGAGCCATGACCGCGTTTTTTTTTTTTTTTTCTATACCCTGGTCCTGCCGTCTCCACCATGGATCTGTAACCACGATTTGTTGGACCAGCTACCTTTTCTAATTTTCCAGTGTCCACTTCCTCTGAACCTCGGTACATAGTAGGCATATCTCTTCGCTCTTTGTCTCTCCAATAAACAACAACCCTAGTCATTGCTGGTAAACCTGGTATTGTAATTTGTGATCACCCATCATGGTCCCATGTGTAAAAGGTCCACACCGAGTCTTTCACTCCTGGTGCTGAGAACCAGATTGCTTGGTAGACATTATTTTGTCGCCTATAATGATTACTATTGTTCTTAGGAAACTCTTGTTGTTAGGATATGTTACAGGGTGGACGAAGTTGCTCAAATAAAAAGAAAAAGCTTTATGTGATTTGTGAACGGCCCCATTAAAAAAATTCCTTAAATCGGTTATTCTCAACATCGAGTTTCACTGCATTTCAAAATTAGTGACGTCTGTATTAACCTAAAGTATTTATCAGGTTTATAATCTCCATCTGGACTTTACAAAAGATTTAAAAAAGTAATAATTAACAGGCGGAATTAAAAGGAAACAAATTTCGTTTAGACTGGAATAAAAAAGACAAAATCCGAGCGCATCAGTGCTTAACGTGTCACGCAACTGATAATCCTCTCGGAGCTATGACAGTGCACGTTTTGTTCAAAATAAGCCTTTAATGTACGTAAAAGATATCAAATTCCTGGTGCCAAGCAGGTAAAAATGCTTTTGAAGTTTTCTTTTTGGCTTTGGATGCTTTCGTGCAAATCGCTTTTCCTATCTCATGCCAACAGTTTTTTCAGCCAGTTGAGATCAAAGCTGTCAGAGGACATTTTAAACATAAAAATCTACTATAAACAACCGCCAGGAAAAAAAATCTTGTTTGTATGAATTTGAGAATCACAATTCAATGCTGGATTAAAAAATCTAAGTAAAAGAAAAAAAAAAAGATTTGTTTTTAGCTAATAACAATCTCAGTAGATTTTGAAAGCGTTGAGGATAATAAATAAATCCTCTGTTTATACTCCAGGATATACCACACGGTCAGGGGAGTTCACAAGATTGAGCGAATACAAGAAACAACACCGTATTTAGTAATCAGGGGATTGGAACCGCGGTCACTCTGACGCTTGACCACTCGGCTACTGGATAGCATCAGCAAAATGCCTTTTGAAGGTAAATACTTGCTGGAGATTGGAACAGGGCAGAGGAGAGTGTTGCACGGGTCTTCCTGGGATTTTACAGCCCACTGTGTCTTAGACTCTGATGTGGTCATGTCTAGAAGAATGGACATTGAGAGAGGATTTGATTTTAGGACATATGGCTCAGCACTTTCCTAATATTCCCTGCTGAGTTCAACTGGACTGGAAGTGGAATTTCAGTTTAATTAATTACAGTAAAATCCCGGTTATCCGAAACAGTTGGAATTAAGGGTATTTAAGATAGTCGATTTTTTCGAATAATCGATTTTAAATGCATTATTTTGAAGTATGAGAGGGGGTGGAGAAAAAGTGATGTTACCGAAGGAATGTGCATTTCATGAAAAGGGCAGTGCCTAATATAGTGTCCACTCAGTATATTCGTCATAAATATCTTCCCTTCATTTATTTTTCTTCCACCTCGTGTATTGATGATCTTGATAAATCACCTCAAACCATTCTCAGTACACTCCATTCAATGCCTCCTGTGGTCTTCCGTCATAAGGATGTCAGAAGGATTTTGATGAATCTGATGCTAAGAAAGCTCCAGGTCCTGATGGTAATTCTCCTAAAAACCTAGCCTCTGAGACTTACTCCTGTTTTGTGTTGTCTTTTTTCACTTTCTTATTCCAAAAGTGTTTTTCCTTCTGCTTGGAAATTTGCTCATATCCAGCCAGTTCCTAAAATAGGGTGACAAATCCCTTCCATCCAATTATCGTCCCATTGCGATTACTTCTACTCTTTCGAAAGTAATGGAGAAATCAATTAACCGCCAACTCTTAAACTACCTAGAAACATTCCGTCAGTGTCGTTCCACTGATGATTTTCTGGCTTATGTTACCCATTTATGGACAAATTCAATGGAAATGTTTATTGAAACTCAAGCCATTTCTCTTGACATTTCAAAGTCTTTTTATCGTGTTTGGCATAAAGGTCTTGTAAATAAGCTTCCATCCTGTGATTTGCCAGCTGTTCTTTGTAACTGGGTATCTAGTTTTCTCTGTTTCGCAGGCTTCTAGATTCCAACTGCAGGTGATGGTAGACGGCTCTCTGTCTTCTAATGCTGGTGTTCCCCAAGGTTCAGTTCTTTCTCCAACTCTTTTCCTCTTGTATATTAATGACCTTCCATTGACCGGAAATCCTATCCATAGTTTTGCTGACGATGACGCATTGCATTCCACCTTCCAGTTTGAGAAACCTTGCCCTGCTCAAACAGCTTCAATTTCTCGAGTATCCACTTCCAAATCCTTAAATGCTGATCTCCAGGTAATTCTCCAGTGAGGAAAAGATAACTTAATTTCAAATCTTCTAAAACTCAGCCTTGTCTTATATCTTGCAAAAAGGATTCTTCTGCTCCTATGCTTTTCTTCGATGACGCTCCGATTTCTAGGCAACACCATATATCTCTTTTGGGGGTCACCCTGATCACCTCTTGTCATAAGCACATTACAAATATTGCTTCCTCTGCATCAAAAACACTGGGTTTTCTCTTTTACTCTTACTTTACTTTTTTTTCCAAACAGTTGTTGACTTTATAAAAAACGCAAATCCGTCCTACCATGGAATACTGTTCCCACATCTGGGGCGGTGCTCCCACAACGTGTCTCTCGGGCTTCTAGATTACATTCAAAAGAGGGCAGTTAGGTTAATTAATGTCTAATCTCTAACAGTCTCTCCACTCTCTGTGTCATAGACTTTTGTTTCTATTGGGTGCCTTTTCTATAGATACTTGCATGTTCTTCTGAATTGGCTTCTATAATTCCCTCTGTCTTTCAAAGCAGTCCGAACACGTGCCTCAACCAGTCAACATCCATTTACTGTCCAAGTTCCAACTCACAGAACCAAGTTTTCTTCTTCCTCATTTATTCAACTTCAACTTTTCTTGTCTGTAACAAGTTATTATTATTATTATTATTATTATTATTATTATTACAATAACATACCTATGTACATCTAGGCAGACGCCATTAAAGAATTTTTAGTGCGAACCCCCTGGAACACTTTCGCGAATTCCCAGGGGTTCGCGAACCACCGTTTGGGAACCGCTGGTCTAGAGAAGAGTTCCAGTCTACAGAAACTTAAATAAAGTGGAATATACAAATCTGAAAAATGGATAAATTTCATTGGGAAAAAAAAATAAAAGCGAACAAAATTCAGATAATCATTATTGTAATAATTGGAATTATACTATAATTAAAATAATTAATTTTTGGATTCAGTAATTGTTTCTGGAAACTTTGCTACTAGGGACCCGTTCACAAATTTTGACGCAAGAGGGGGGAGGGGCGGGATAGTTGCACAAATATTACGTGACAGGTTATTTTCATAGAAAATAAAAAGATAAAGTGGCTTGAATTGATGTATTTAATTGCTTAATAAAGCAAATCTATTATTAGGAAGTGTTCTACAAAGTGGAGACTTTTTTTTTAAGAGATCGTGATATGTAATTTCTACACGTCCCCTGTGTTTTTAAGAAAACCTTTGGGACTGACACTGTCTAATAACATTTGCTGTACTTTTTCACGTGAAAATAATTTAAGATCCACATTCGTCTTTAAAAAATAAAAATGAACCGTTTGATTTTGCCAGAAAATTATTTTCGATATCCTCAGATTTTCCATTAGAAGAACCCCCTCCCCCCTGAAAAAAGGAATATTTTACAGCCAATCCCTAGTTGGCTGGCATCAGAAGAGCCATTACACAGAGAAAGACAGATTTTAGTATGCAGTTCATGCACGTGGCTGCTTTGCACACTAAAACGAACCCGACAGAGTGTTTTGAATCCAAGAATGCACTGAATAATGCTAATGGTGTGAGGATACTGATTGAATTAGTGCCTCGTTCCATGGGAATGGAGCGAGAGACCCCTCGCCTCCTTGACAATGCATTACCCCGTACTGGTAATGGGTTTTGACTTCTGTCATAGCAACCACGAGTCACCTGTCGTGGGTGCAAAAGTGCTGCTGCCACACCGGTGGCACATATACACAACCGACTGTCGGGCAGAGTTCGTCTCCCTACGGCACTAAGTGAAAGCCTAGCTCTCCCTGACAGGCTAGATTACGGAAAGCGGACTTCCTCAACCTGGTTGTTGCCATTGATGTCATATTCCGGTCTTTAGGCTGTCTCATCCATGATGTAATCGATATTAGACTCGTGTTTCTGTCACTTCATATCGCTACCCATAAATCACAGCGAAAGGCGAGAACGGTTAAGAGCACCCTCTGTCCTAGCGAGCTGGTCAGACGCGAGCCGGTAGGCCTAATGGCACTTTAACTGGTGCCTACTGAATATCGATTATTTTGCGAGCCGCTGTTGCTCCGTGTGTTCGGCTCCATAACCGTTGTCGAGGGTCTCTCGGGAATTTCCTGGGATGCGGCCGTTATTAGTGGTGCGGCCACCAGCATGACCACTGCAGGCGACGTCACGGCCCCCGACATTTAACATGACCGAGCGGTTAACATTTTATTTGCCAAACAGCAAAAGGTAGACTGCATCCGTCCTCAATAAATCCTCCAGACACAGCGAAACGAGCAGTCGCGCGCGTGCTGAGTTGTCCTCTTCGATCCCTTTCACTCCCCACACTGTTTCTAAATCAACCTCCCCCTCGCCCCTCTTCAGAAGAAGAATCTCCGCAGTCTTTATTTTTCTATCTCGTAAACTGGTAGCTTCTACAGTCCTCCCGATTGTCTCCCCCTCCCCAAACTTCCTTCATTGTTTGGGGAGGGGAGACAATCGGGAGGAATGCAGCGTCTTTGCCGTACACCTGTAATAATGGGTTGGATTACACTCCATAGTTCATTTTTGGAAGAAACATCCCTATGTGAGTCAGCTTAAAGCTTTTATTTACAAGTCTTTCCCACTAGGCTGCGCTGTGTGTTCACTCAAACCGGTTTTGAGAAGATTTAAAACACAAGGAGCTGGGAAGAAATAGGGATATAAAAATACCTGGAAAGCTGCGTATCAGAGGGTTGACACACATAAGCGTGTAATTAGACCCACTTAAGTTCGTGCGTAAATAACTGAGCTATCTGATCGGTACATTCTTACAGAGATGTGGCGAGATATCAAAACTTAATTCGTCCTCTTCGGGTCTCGTTGCCGATATCTCATCTTGTTTTCTGGATGTTTGTCACTTCATCTTCCATAGATACGCCACGTAGTGCCAAATAAATATTCCGCGCCCCCTTCTGATAAACATTTAACATTTTTTTCTGAAGTCCCTGAAGTTAATTGGGCACATACGAAGGTGCTTGTGTATTAAGTAACCCACAGAATTGGTCAACGGAAACTGGCCTTAAATCAAGGCAAAATTTGATATTTTCTCACTACTATACTCCACAGTGGGTTATGTAAACACAATAAATAAAGTACAAAATAAATGACACGGAGAAAAACGTGTGCTGCACATTTCTTTGATGGAGCAGACTCGGTTGGCTGGTTGCCAAACAGACTGCGTGGCATTAAGATTCCCTGGGTTTCAGTGCAGTTTCCAACACTTCGTCACGTCTAGTTCCAAGTATATTTGACCGATTGAAAGCCCAGACAAGACCGTTGTATTAAATGCCCCCGATGTACACACCATAAGGTGAAAGAATGGGGAACCTTGTGTCTACCACCACTGAAGAAGATTGTAGCGAGGACTGTAAAATGTCTTAGAATAAGAGTAGATGATAAACCAGACAAATGAATATAAACACTACGATGTTATTAACCGGTGTATAAGGTAACGGGAATTTTCTCCTAATCAGGAAAGATTTAGACGAGAAATAATCTTCTTTCATTGCCAAATCCTATCTGAAAGCGCTTTCAGAGCTGTTTGTGTACCCAAATTTATTTGCCATCTAAAAAAACTCAAAGGAATAAAAATGGTGCGTCGAATTTGGTGAGAAAATGTATATTAAGGGTGCGTGGCTAATTTTTATGATGTAGAAGTTCAATGCTCTGTGTGTGCGCACCATTTCGGAACGAGCAGTTACTCATCTGTCTATCTTACTGTGTCTAGATGCTAGCAATCTGTTTCATGTTGATGGAGGCCATAGATAGAATGGGAGAATATGGTGCGTTAGTGGATGATTGGCGTGATACAGTCACATTACATCTCGCAGGCAAGAGCAGGGGGATGTGTCTCCATGGCAACAGTAATGTCTTGGAGTAGTGGATGGGACCAGATGACATAGTACATTGGGGCTTGGGAAGCGTTCGTATAGGATAGCAAATGGGATCGTTTCCAACATATCTGTGTCGAACTGAACGTTTGGTATGGTAAAATAGGTATACTCAAACAGAAAGACCGGCTCAATATTCATATGTACACGGTGTTCTCTGCCTTAATCCCAGCTATCAGCCAGTAAATGCACCTTTTCTATCTTTAAAAGAAACACTCAGTTCTGGTGACCCAAACTATATTCAGCTCAGCTTGTTGCTGTGAGCAGACGATTCAGTGCGGCAGACGAACAATATTTCGTATTTCAAAAGGTTAACATTAAAGTGGATATAGTCTGGTAACCTACTTTTTTTTTCGTTTATTTGATGATGGTTCGAGGAATCTTCTTAAAATGTTTTGTGGATCATCAA
Source organism: Mastigoproctus giganteus (assembly GCF_048544385.1). Lineage (NCBI taxonomy): Eukaryota > Metazoa > Arthropoda > Arachnida > Uropygi > Thelyphonidae > Mastigoproctus > Mastigoproctus giganteus. The sequence continues at coordinate 134,378,574 of NC_143580.1, forward strand.
TATATGAATTTTTAATAATTTATTTGCTTACAGTTTAAAAATTTCCATTAACTTGCTGGAATATAATGGAGTAAATCTTGTGAGGAATAGACACGCTTGTTTGTCCACCCCCTCCCCTTTTTTTCTGTATCCCAAGTGCCTATCTACCTCCGGTATTTCCTTTTCAAATAAAAAATCGGCCCATCCACCGATACAGACAGGCAGTTAACAGGTTTCCTCCCTTTATCCTAACGTCCGATGCTAACGCCGCCTGTAAAATAACTACCAGCTGTCAACCGAGGCCTTAAAATATTTCTGGCAGAGGTCGTCGATAGCAAACTACCAACTTCTAGCTTTTGACATCGCCGGAAACCGTTCTGTCCCCCGCTGGGTGATGTATGCGATGCTACTCACTACAATATTGAGATTCGAAGAGCCCTGTCACCTGCTTGTTTGTTACCCTTCCCGCTTGTTTCGTTGGGTAAATACAAAGAGGGAGGGACGCATCTAAGATATCGGAAATGGTATTAATGTTGACAACAGAAAGATGTTCCATAAATCACTCCTGTGTCGGCATATTTCTTTTCCTCTTTAAGACTGGGTGAGAAGACAATCCCATTTCTTCCCTCGATTTTCATCTTGGCTAAATATGAAGTCTGGATACGCTGTCACTCTTAAATACAATCAGCTTTCGCCAGGTGTAAGCACATTTTAAGGCTACAGGATACTCTTAACTGCCAGCATATTTGCCTTATCCGCAGTTGTGTTGCCAGTCTTCTTCCGCACCACCCACTTACTTTTTCTTAATGATTTTAGAAGAAGCGCACGAATGCCATATTGAGAAAAGTGGTAAGCACTGGAAGCTATGACAGTTGAATATTTTTAAAACGGTATTAGACCTCACGCATGCCAGAATATTCCAAAATCTATTTGGAATATTCGGGCGTATTCATTTTAAGATTCATTTAGCTATTCCAGGATTAAATATTGTACAATAAATAATCCAAATTCAACTTACCATCTTTTGGGATCTGAAATGACAAGATGTTATTTTTTTTTTTGTATTGGACTAATAAGCTTAAACTGTATGCTGCTACATAACCTTTAGTGTACTTGCACTACAACTGCAAGCAATTGGCAGTTTGTCAGTTCAAAAGTTAATCTTCCGTGGCATTTGTCAAAAACAAGATTGCTAGTGAAGTATCGTGTCATAGTCTGCAGCAAAATGTTCGCGAGTTTGTTTTTTAATAGTGCTCACAAATTTAGAAAAACAAACAGAATCGAAAACCAATTATGGATAAAAGGTAAGCCCTTGTAATACAGAAGAGAAATGCCGACTTAAAAATTGGATCGTCTGCTCCTAATAATGGATCACCTTCTTTCTTTATTGGATCGTCTGCTCCTAATAATGTTTCACCTTCTTTCTTTATTGGATCGTCTGCTCCTAATAATGGATCGTCTTCTTTCTTTATTGGATCGTCCGCTCCTAATAATGCCTGTCTGTTCCTAAATGTCTACTCTTAAGATTGGAAATAATTTATGAGCTTGCGCCGTGTAAAGTGTATTTAGGGTCAAACAGCACCAGTGGTTCCCCCATTTCGCGTAGTATATACTGTCGTGTGTTACAGTACACTGTAAATGCTAGAGATTTAAAAGTGTATGGATATTGTGGCTTGCGCCATGTATGAAGTGGATGCAGACGAAAATTCCGTCTCCCCCTCCTAAACATGTGAAGTTCCGTGTTCATTTTGTTACCCCTGATATCAGGCGCCTGTGCGGCCACGGACTTTTCCATGTTTGCGAGGGAGAGGGGCGCATTTTCTTGTCTGCATCCAGGTACTTGGAAGTTTTGACACTGCCCTATCTGTATGTAAATTGTGGATACAGTCTGTAGACAGCGTTGACCTGCTCATATTAAAATGACACAACTTTAGAGCGATTCTAATTAGGCATTTGTTTGCCTGAAGCTCAGAATAGCTGCAGTAATTTTTATAAAAACAATTAAAAAAAAAAAAAAAAACCTGACCTTATAAAATGCAATTTTTTTTTTCCCCGCTAAAATCTTCCCTTATTCTCAAGGTTAGTATAATTCAAGTTTATAAAAGTATAATTCATTTTATAAAGCCCATGGCTTTATAAAATGTAATTCCTGGTACTGGCTTGCGTTGAATAAAATCTGATGACTTCCAGGTTATTGTGGTGGACTGAATTTTTAACTCTAACACAAAGATTTAGGTCTTGCAGTTACAAAACATTACAAAACAAAGTTATAGAAACAATGTCCTTGTTGGATTTTGTGCAGTGATGATTTCAGTTTAGCCTGAAGGAATGACTGCAAATCTGCAGCGAAAATTGCGTTGAATAATGCGCTACATTCAGGTATGCCATTGGTGATTAGATCTTTGAGTTCTATCGTGTTGTCAGGACCATCATTCTTTTATTAGACCTGCGATCTTATTAACAATAAAATCGTCAGTTATGATTTTATTATTAATTTTGAAGTGCTCGTGAAGGATTCTGTTATTGCTGGAGATTTCAAGTAGGGTGGTAATATTTTTTTTTCTTTCGATTATCTCTGTTGTTCAGGTTATGGATATTGGCCTGTATTTAGCTTCACTGTGGACACTGGAAAGATAGTGGGTTTTATATTCTCCATTTATTTGTGAGATAAGGATGCAGAATGGATTTTTCTTATGTGCACTAGGGGCATGACAATGTACTCAACGGTAGAGCAAGCGGGGGGAAGGGTTTCTAGAGGGTATTTTGCCTACTATTAGTTTTTTTTTACCTAGACATAGGCACTGATTTATCAAATAACACTTTCGCTATTCTCAAATCCGCTTTTCACCTCAAATATTCCTGTTCTTAGTCTACTCCTACATCGAAAAGACTATCCTGTCCAAAGTTGTTCCTTACAGTTCTTAGCCAAGAACAGTATAGCCTGTGGCATGTATTCTAAGGTCTGTCTAGTGGAACAAAACTAGCTCAACTGACCATTCTTTTCTTCGCAACCGATGTGAGGAGTGTACCAATCTCAAATTAAAACTTGGTTCATTACTAGAAGAATTTGAGTCACTGAAGAAAAGGGTTCTTTCCCTAGAAACAAATGCAGCTGGGAGCTCGTCAGGGCTCAAGTATCTCGTGAACTGCGAAGTGATGCACCGCCAACTCGGGCCCCAGAGCAAAATAGTCAAGTCCATACTGCTCTGGAGAAGGAGACTATTGTCAGGGAAACGGGTAATATTTTTTTGTAATAAAGATAGGTAGATCAGAGCCAGGGTGTGTTTGCCAGCAGCAATAGTTTGTCATATTTTAAGGGGGTAAAGAGAGAATCATTATTCTTGTTGTGACCAATGATATTAAACGACCTCCTGAATTTATTGGATAAATATAGGACCATGCTGAAAAAATGCCGCGAGTTATTTCAGAATGTGTATGTCTGCAATTATGGCCAGACACGATAAGAGGGTTTATATGCTGAAAGCCTTGTGGATTAGCTCGAGGGTCTCTGCGAGGATTTTGTAGGAAAATCTTTATCAGGGTGGCCCGCACTTGTGAGTAAAAGGAATCTATTTTGTAGAGACGGTATTCCTTTGAACAAACACGGTGCAAGTGTTTTTGCCTGTGTCATTGAGGATACCTTAAGGGTACAGGGAAACTGCTAGTTGGGGGGGGGAGAGGAGAAAGGTAATATAGACACGCGTTTATCTGATGATATGAGTCAACTATGGCATGTGTAATGTATTTAGGGAAGATAGAAAGAGTATTGTAGTCATGCTTCTTATCAAAAGCAGCCCGACCGCGAAAAGAGCTTTTGCTGGTATGATGCATACCACCATAGAAACTGTGTGATGTGAGTTAGTTAGAAGCAAAGGTATAATGAAAGATGTTGAAGTAGTTAAAAGTAAATGCACGGGATTTGACTGTTTAAGGGGCTACGTGGCATCTATTAATTGGGCGGATTGCAGAAGGAAGACAAATATATTACAATTATGGAATATCTTTAAAGCAATAATCATAAAAGCCATGAACGCATATGTACCATTAAGAAAATATAGCCGTGGAGGATGCCAGGATAGATGAATATGGAGCTGATCATTCTAATGGGACAGAAAAAGAACGCGTGGGAAAGGTAAACTAGCGAGGAAAAGTACTGAAGCATATAACAGTTGATGTCTAATAATACTACAAGATAAAGTTAGGGAGGCGAAGGCTGAGTACGAGAGCAAAGAATACCTTAAGGGGACAAGGAGTTTTTCATGTATGTGAATACAAAGAGAGAGATATGAAATTAGTAATTTCCAAATTAAAGATAACCATTTATTAGAAAAACTTTCGAGGCTAAAGGCAAGTAAGTCTCCTGGAGTTGATGGCATATACCCAGTAATTCTGAGGGAGGTGGCCAGAGAGAGAGAGAGAGAGAGAGCATTTGGCCATTAAAATTAATTGACGTTATCAATGCACTCAGATTCGTTTTGATAGGAGAAGTGCCAATGTGTTGTCAGTTTGGTTCTAAGAGTGAAATTGGCAAACATGGACCGATTAGTCTGACTTCAGTTATAAGTAAAATCGTGGAGGCAGTGATGAAGATTGTAATTCAGAGACACTTAAACAGGAATGGCATTCTGAAGAACACTCAACGTGGTTTTATTAGGTAAAAATCATGTTCAACTAACCTGGTAAGCTATTCTGACACAGTTACTCATGAGCTGGATGAAGGGAACAATTTCGACATACTTTATTTGGGTTTTAGTAAAGCATTTAACTCGGATCCTCATGAGAAGTTACTGTATAAGCTGGAACATGTTGGGATTACTGGAAATATTCTAAGATGGATCACATGGTAGCTGGAGGGCAAAATAAAGAGCGTTGTGATTAATGGAGTCTTCAGGTTATTGTATTGTCAGAAGTAAGGTCGCCCAAGGATCGGTTCTTGGACCACTGTTGTTTCTGATTTTTATAGATGACATCTACGAAGGGATTGAGGGCGTGATGCTAAAATTTACATACGATGTAAAGATTGGGAGAGGCGAGAACGATCAGTGCCAAGCAGCGTTCCTTCAGAATGACTTGAACAACATCTTCAAGAATGGTCGGGAAAATGGCAGCTATGTTTAAATGCAGCAAAATGCAGTTGCAGAACAGTAACTCCAACTTAACTTATACACTCGGTGCGGTTGAATTAAAAAAATAGAGGAAGAAAGGGATCTGGGAGTTACGATAGACAGATAAGTTCTCTGAGCAGTGTAAACAGGCCACGCGAAACTCATGGTGTGCTTTCGATAATTTATCGAACAATAACCTGTAGAGTAGTCCAGTCATAATCCCACTGTATAAAACAATTTTAGGACCGCTTTTGGAATATTGTCCCAAGTATGGAGAACTCATCTGAAAAAAGATATTGAGCTTCTTGAAAGGGTTTAAAGACAGGCAACTCGCATGGTGAGATCAGCCAAAGGTAAGATTATGTGGGCTATAGAGCTTGGCAACCAGGCACATTAGAGGGGGGGGGGGGGGGCTTGAGTGAATTTGGGCTCTGAGACGGATTAGTAAAATGAATCAAGGTGTGGAATTTTCACTGTTATACTAGATTTTAGGAAGTTTTCTTTTAGGCAGGGTTTTCTTTTACTTTCTTCTTAAATAACGCATTAATACAAATTTCTTTATAAAGTTTTCTGCCTCTCAGAATCCCAAAATATGCATCATTGCATTTTGCACAAAGGCAGAAGAACTGAATGTACTAAAGCTGTACGAAAAATTAGACCACTAAATATGCACAATACATATGTAAATATTAGAAATTTAACGCTATAGTAAATATTACTAGAAAGCGATATTTTCATCAGGCAAGCGACGTTACTAGCTTAGGATGTCTGAAGAGTGGGTTGTCATGGTTACTATCCATATTTCGAGTTGTGATGATCTAAAACAGATTATCACAACTTATTTGACTTGTATCAGAGGAATCGGTGACATTGATGATCATTTTGGCCCAGTGACGCTCATGCGGAGTAAACTTGAAGAATATTCATCCATCTGATTATACAATATTCAATGGAAAGATATTTACTCATATAAGTTGTTTCAGCCGAAGACGAAAGAGGAGAGGCGTAAAAAGATAAGAGGCCGCCGTAGCCTAGTGGTCAGGCGCGCGGGTGCATAAGTACACGTGCCTTGAGTGACCGGGGTTCAAGCCCGTGACTGCTGAATACGGTGCTGTTTCTTGTATTCTGTCTATCTTGTGAACTCCTCTGATCATTTGGTCGTCCCGGAGTATAAACAGAAAATTTATTTATTATTTATTATATTGGTATCCATCATGGTACTCCTCTTGCTATCACTAGATTTGCATGAAAGGTCTTGTAGGTAATTGGCAGGAACCTGGGCTCAGGGTTGGTTCTAATATTTTAAGAAGACTGCCAGTAATTTGTATTCCAGGATGTGGAATGGTGTCGAGATGGAAAAGCGATCACTTGTATATGTTACGTCTGAAAATATGATAACTCATTTAGCTTTTTGGGATCTTAAGCAGGATATCCAGAAAGTTTACGATTGTTGATATTTTGGGGAAATACAAATCATTTAAGGAGCTAATTCATTGGGGTGGCCCGAACGGTCTTTTCAAAGATTTTGAGCACAGCACAATCGACTGAGCAGGGCGTGAAGTCTTTGAGTGCCCTCAGATATCTTGTTTTAGGGGGAGGGTCTAAAAAGATAGATGTTGGGTGCTGTAGAGTGTAATGCCCTCGCTCATAGCCCAGTGTATATAATCACCGTCCTCTCCATACCTGGTGGAAAAGGTTCGAATCCCGTCGATGACGCGAGGAACTTTTATTGGCGTTTTTCATAACACGGATGAGTTAGTCTGTTTCAGGAGATGGTCGGATGGTTTTATTTTCTCCAGGAAACTTGAGTCTTTATCCAGAAAACCAACTGAAGAATACATGCAATTACAGACAGTGTTTCTTTGGCGTTTAACGTGCACACCTAACTTAGCAGGGATTAATTTTGAGGTTAGTATTTGATAGAAAATAAATAGTAGTGTCCTAAAATATGTGGGTTACGAATGATGTCTGTTTTCTTTAATGATACAAAGTTTGAAATGTCTGACAAACTTCAATAATCCCAATTAACTGGAAAACAATTTTCGGTATAATTAGAAAACTGCGAATTTTCTATCTAATTCTGAAATCTGAAGTTACCAAGTCCTCGGATGATACCAGTACGCTTTTATTTTGCTGAAGATTCAGAAGCACAATCCATTCTGTTAATCCTGTAGCGTTAATCGATTGTCTTGACTGGAAGCAATTTTAATTTTTAATGAGTTATGAAATGAATTAAATACATGGTGGGAAAACCATTTCTTCACTGAATCCAGCCTTCTGCATTTACATTCGTTAACTACTAAAGGGAGGGGGAATAAAAGTTAATGTCATCGATGACTGTGAGACTTATGGCAAGAGATGAATGCAGATTTATTCGCCACTTCTGCGCGCAGAGACCACGGACATGCTCAAAGACCCATTCGCGACAACTCTTAACAAAATCCTCTTTCAATTGGTTAATTTATTCGGTTAAAGGAAAGGTGTGTTCACGTGAATGGGGCATCCTTTCCGTAATAGTTAGCTGCTCTCTTAGGTGACCCAAAATACGTGGGGACAGCGTACTGGAGGAAGACGCTCCACATCTGCATGCATCAGCGCCCGAAGTCTCGACGGAGGAGCACACTATTTGTCAGGTCGAAGTTTCCCTCCTTTTGCCATCCCTCGTACTTAATCACTGTCGTTGCTAGATGCAACAATGATAATGTAGTCTACACAAAGTAATCGTAAGCTCCTGCTCCGTTGCTTTCTCGTGTAATCTTCCGACTGTGGTTGCCATGGCAATGCCACCTTCGTGTAGCTTATCTGGAAATCCAACATCGCTCTTCGAATCTCTTGTGTTCCACATTTTGTTATATCTACTTTAGAATGCATCGCTGCGAAGGACCCCGAGAAGGTGGCAAGAAGATGAGGTACCGGAGAATCTCTCTGTGTGCCATGGGAATGCCCACGTCGGTTCAAATTTGCAATTCCTCTCCCAGTCAGATATTCACTATGAGGTACGGCATTGTACCGCTGTCATGTACGCGAGTGTGTGTGACATCAGAGGTCTGCATGCAGTTAAGCACAGATTTCGTATGAGTCCGAGGTTAAGTGGGCGTTTTTTTCTTCTTTCGTCTCTCTCTCTCTCTCTCTTTCTTCTAAGCAATAATGCGTTGACAGGATTATGATGTTTGGCCTTAATAGCATAATTTAAAACAGATGGCACTCTTCCTGTGATCCGTTTATCGTATTCCATGCATTTGACCAATTTTATAAGGCCAAGTTGCATGCCAAACGTAACATAAAGATGGTAGATTTTTAACGGATTTTTAGTTCCAGACGAACTTCGACTAATCTTTCCTCGATTTACTTTACACAGAAATTTCCATTTCCATTAAAATTTAAATTAAAATACTTTTCAAGCGTTTCCATTTTTATCTATGTCAGTTTATCGATGTCTTTAACTTTATAAGTCCTGCTAAAGAAAACTGGAGACATCCATGCGGTTTGCTGATAGCTGCTTCCACCTACGGATTCTTTCCAAATTATAAATAAACTAAGCCTCGTTGAAGATACTTGTAAAGAACTTTGGAATTTTCGTTCTATTTTCGTTCTCCACACTGTTCTTTTTGTTGATGATGGAGTCTGTTTTCTTCCTGATGTTTCACAGACCCACTAGGTGAAAATAGCCCAATAAAATCGTCCTATTGTCATACCCGAGGTCTAGTAATTTTCTCTTTCATACTCTCTTTCCAGTCTTTAGTATTTTCTCTCGATGATTTGTCTCCAAGGACAAACAAAACTGTCACCTAACAACCGTACAAGTTTTGAGACATGACATGCATTTGAACAACAACCCGACGGAACTTGTTATCTTAAGGTGTTTTCTGTGGCCATTAGATAAGGTTTGGGGAATAGATGGTCGGCGACTTCTAACACTATAAGACATTTACGGTTCTAAACTTTTGTGTTTGAACTATTCGGGTGTTTTCTCTTCTGCCACTGTTATCAGCGTTCTCTTTAGACTAGATCGGAGTTACTAAACAAACAAAACAACTCCCTCTTGCTGGCTAGACAAAGCAAACAAAGGTTTAGCCAAAGGACAATTTTTAGAGATAAATAAATTTCACGTTGGAAATCCAGATATAACCGAATACCAGATTTAAGATGGGCTAATGGCTTACTTCCTCTGCAACCGTAAAATAAATTCAAAGACTGTTCTACTTTGGCTTCTGTTGCTTTCTCTTTTTTTTTTGGTTAAGGTGGCTAAGGCTATGAGGTGTCAATGTATTGTGTCTGTAAATCAGTGATGCTTCGTGTTTATCCACAACCAAATGAAGCGAGAGGGACCCTTAAAAGCTAACATCGATCATCCAAGATGTGTGTGAAATTCTGGACAGTGTAATTAGCACTTCACCAACTTTCCCTTGGGCAACTGCTAAATAAAGGCCGCCTTTTTTTTTACAAATGCCAGTTTGTGCTCTCAGTGCTAAAGTTTTCAGTTTTTTTTTCTTTCTTTCTGTTTCTCTCGCTTGTCGTGGTTCCAGGAAAAGTTCATCAAGCGGGTCTTTCTCTCACCCTTGGTCATTAGAAACGGAGAATCAAGGTCTCTAATTTTCAAGTCATCTGGTCTGTAGAACAAAGCAGCTTGACTCGTTAACTGCCCTGTCGCCAGGAGCAGATGTCTCCGAGCTGTGTGCCGATTTCTGACTTCTAAGCGTCCTCGCAAACACTGCTTTGTTGTAGTCAGACGAAGCCTGAACGAGACGAAATGCTCCGTCTGCGGTCATAATTAGCAGGAAGTTGAGGCTATTGAAGTCCGTAAAGTGGTGAGGCATCCCACTAGCCACAATGGGAGGGGGATGACGTAAAAGATGGATGAAGTGATGATATGCGGGCTGCTTGGAGCTACTGCACATCGAGAGAGTTATGTGAATGCATCTCGAGAGAAGGATGGGGGTGGACGGATGGGAGGGTAAGGGACAGAGAGAGAGAGAGCGAGAGGATGTAGTGATTGCATTTTTCAACCAAGAGTAATAACGAAATTTAAATCTGCCCTAACCTACAGCCGCAAAAAGGCGTCCGCTTTTTTATGGTTTTCGTATTCTTTTTAAAGGTAGGTCTTCCTATTACCAAAAGGCATATTTCCCTTTTTGGCCAGATCTAGTTCTTTTCATCGAGCAAGTAAGTTATGTGGTATTCTTGCGCTATCTGCTATCACACTCCCGTTGTTATGCAAATTACATTAAGTACAATGCAATACCAGATAGCTCAGAGGTACATTAAAAAAAAAAACTGGAAAAAACTTCGCACAATTCTTGGCCAAAAATATATTTAGCATGAACTTGTATAGCCAAAGAAAATAACTTCACCTGCAAGCATCAACCGCAAAGCCGAGTGATGATAATGAAGTCATTTATTTAGTGGGACTTCCATGGATGAAATGCGATGATTGATCAGCTTCGATTCTTCCTGGGAATCTTTTATTTGTGGCTTGTTGCTAACTTGGCAATGCCGTCGACCTATAAATAATTTGAAGTTCGCAGTACACTATACGATGCCTTTTAAACTGAATATGCAGTTTGAAAGAGTCAGGCAGTAGGACGCAGCATCCTGTTGCAAGAAAACTTGCAGGATAGGCAAACTGCATTTCTAGTTTCAAGACAAATTTGCGAAATAGGCAAACTTTTAAAGAATCAGGAAGTCGGCTGCATCTCTCTCTAATAGTATCCTGCCTATCTTCTAAGGCGACTGAAAAATAGGCAGGATCATTTAAAATCACGACTGGACGTTTATAATCAGCCAAAATCGTAACAGGATACTCCAAATTGAAAAAGAAGCTACGCAGTTTGAAATATTTACGAGGCAAGGACAAAAAAATCCCTTAAACATATTTTCTGACAGCTCAAAGGAAGAAAAAGAGGGGTGGGGAGGAACATTCTTATTCGTTTTCCTATAATTTACCAACTTACGATTACAACGTGCATCCGGGGAGGTCCTCATAGCGCGTGGGCTGGAATAATTTATTTATAAGGGAATAAAAATGTGGTCAACAACTTATTTTCATTCGGCGTATCGTCACGCTGAGCACCGATAACACGCTCGTGGAAAAGCATCGTAGCGCTACAGATAATTTCATAATCAGAAATTGTAAAGTAGGTCGCAAGGATTTAATGGCTGTGGAAGACATTTTTCTCACGAAACTTCCCAGCAAGGCGTAACGAGAAAAACACGTCCTCTCGTACTGGAAAGTAACGCAAGAACAAGGAAAGATCGACAATTGTGTATGAATTATATATCGAAGACCATCCCCGAAGGCAATGGACTCCCGGAGTTTGTAATAAACATGGAAATCACTCGCGTGATAGCCGGTGCTCTATTCAAATTAGATAGAAAACGACTTCGTTTCGGATCGCTGCATGAGTCACATATCCAAGGCAGAATACACACCGCCAATTCGCCTTCTCGTACGCAACTATTAAGCGCAAAATAGATTTCTTTTTCGCTGTACGGACAGGATAGAGTACAGCAGTGACAATGAAGTGTTTCAATTTCTTTCTCTTCATAAACGAAAAAGAAAGTTAGACAGCAGGTAATTAAATGTTTTTGGCCTCCATAGGAGAGGAATTCTAGAAGACTATTCCCTCTTATCTTCTAGAATTTCCTTCTTATCAAACTTCAATTTTTAAAAAAAATCTCTCACCATCCCCTTTCATACCAATCTGCATTTGGCCACTGTATATGGAAGGAACTTAAATTCTGTAGTTTTCATAGATCGGCAAGGAATGGAGGATTAAAATCCATCTCTGGGGGAGCCCCTCAGACTTGATTCTTCTTCCTGATGTTGCGCAAAAAATTCAGAAGTAAACGCGCGAAATATGAGACCGATGAATAGACAGACTGTGTAAGATATGTTTCTATTTGTGCACAGATAAACACACCACGGAGATAAATCCTGATGAGTTATTGCCCTGGATATGTCCCTAAGCCTTTTTCAAGGACATCGGAACACAACTGTTTACAATAATAGGCCGGATGTAGAAGGAGGGTTTCGAATGTTTGTGGGGATGTCATATTGCTCCATTTCTCTTCTCCCATTTCCATGTCCTGGTCACGTTCTCCGAGCAAACTGTGTCATTGTTTGCCACTTGACCTTAGGTAACACAACTCCACAGTGGACAGATGTGCAGAGCTATCTTTTGAACTCCGAGTGTACGGGCATCTTAGTCCCTGTGCAACTTCGACCTTTGCTCTCCGTACTCTTGTCATCACTGAACTTTGCCTGATCGGTCGTGTTCCATCACTCGCGAGATTTATCGCGTTCTTTCATACCGCATATCTCATATATCCTTTAGAAAGCATGACAAAATTACGTTTCGCTACTGGAATATTCCCTGTTGCCGACACACAACGACCAATCGGGTCTTGTAATCGCTCTCTGACATATCGAGGTCACCGAATCCAAAGGTTAACTTGAGGGTTTCGGATACCAGTTTCTCGCAATCCGCTGGTAATCATTTAATGCGTGAATTCAACCACTGCAGTTGTTGGTATCATAAGAAAATGCCCAAGACTTGATGAAAATTTACTTATTTGGAATATCTTCCTGTTTCTGGTTATCTTATATAAGATCAAAAACAAAATTTAAAAATAATATTTCGTCCTTCGATTATTTTAATAGTGTCCTACTGATAATTTCAAATAGGCAGACTTCATCTCTATAGTTTCAGGGTAACTGGAAACAGGCAAACTGAAATATGAGATGTAGTACTATCCTCTGTACATGAAAGAGATCGTTAATACGTGTGCACAGTTACGTGTTAAAATCTAGCCAATGATTGTAATAATTGCTTAAGGATTCCTTTCTTATATTTTCAAGGTTTTATCATATGTGATACCTTTTAAACTGTATCATATGCAGTTGAAAGGGTCAGACAGTAGGCTGCGCTCTTCGGCAAAAAATTTGTAAAATAGGCAGACTGATTTGATCTAGTTTCACGATGACTTGCAAAATAGGCAGGCTGATCTGATCTAGTTTCACGATGACTTGCAGAATAGGTGATCTGATCTAGTTTCACGATGACTTGCAGAATAGGCAGACTGATTTGATCTAGTTTCACGGTGACTTGCAGAATAGGATCAGAGAAGAGGCATGGAGGAGTTGCAAGACGATTTGCATTGACTGGCTTCGTTGTTTGTTATTTGGTTTTTAGGAGCATTAGCAACTAAGGCTATATTGCTCCGGGATATGCGGTGGTCATTCCCTGACCATTCCGCATCCTCCGTATTTGGTGGTGACGGGCTCGAACCCCGGTCTAATCAAGAAGCGTGTGCTACGCACTGCCGCTCCTTCCCACCTGGCTACGGAGGCGCCTTGACTGGCTTCATCCCTCCATTTGCAAAATATAAACTTCTCTACAAATTGGGGGGGGGGGAGACAGTAAGCTGCGACTGTAGAGGTTCAAGCCGACACTGATTTTACCCCTCACAGAAATCAATAAACATTGATCCATCGTGATAATTGATAGAAACACAGGTCGGGTAGGTTTTAATATTTTTAAAATATCATTTTTAAGGATTATATCAACTGTAGTAGAGATACGCTAACTTAACGTTTTCTTAATTCTCTTTCTCTCTCTCTCTCAAGAATTTCGAGAATAAAGGAGCTGCAGAGGGCAAATCTTGATTAAGTTCGTTGATTAGCTCATCTCTACCACACTAAGCACTGCTTTTATTCAATACATCTGAAATGATGTTTTAGCTTTGAGGAGGGACGGTAACTGCCATTCCCCTTCGGTGTCGCTTACCATTTTAGGGTCATTAAATTTCCCCATTACTCCATCTGCGCATTGACGAGACAGGAAGAAAGACAATCATTACTCTCACCAACACTAAGAGGGCGGGGTCGCTGTTTTTGTTCTTTTGCTTTCGGTGCATGCAAATGGTGTGAGCTGTATTTTTCCTGCGGCCGGACATGCGGCAGACGACCTTAATTCATGCAAATGCTACCTTTTATGTTGCAGCGTCTGGGAACGAGGTTTTCTTCATGTGCACTAATCTTAAGACATTGGAACACAATGCCGAAGAAGTTTATAATAATACTGGAAACAAATGCCGTGTCAATAGCTATTAATAACCCCTCTTGTCCCGAGTAACGTTCGCGTTGTGCATATGTCCGTGTGCTTTTCAACTATCACACTGGTTGGGAGGACAGGATTCATCGGGACTAACCACAGTCGCCACTTATCGATCGGCACATAAGTGAAATAGAAGAGCGAACTAAACAGACTTCAACTGCCATTGTTACAGGATAATGGTAAAAGGAATGAGGGACCTTTTGATGAGGGGAGGGGAGAGGTCGGTAATTTTTCTGCTGGCTGCCACGATAACCAAAAAAAAAAAAAAGAACTGACTTTAAACTACTGTTGGAGGCTAACGATCGATCTCAGTACTCTTGGCAAGTTATTTGAAAAGGCTTTTTCCTCAGCCAACGCATTAAAGTCTAAATAACCACACGCCGACATCCGGTAGATGATTATTCAGGGGTGATCCAGTGGAGAGGAGCCGTTATCAAAAGACACAAGATAACGTATTGTCTGTACCCTTGTAAGGAATGACTCATTACTTGGCCTTGCTAAAGATGACACTGCAACTTCTTTTTCCTCGTGATGGACTGTGAATCTGTTGGCCTCTTCTTTGCCGTCTGCTGGTCTTTTGCACCTCGGGGGACTGAGGGGTGAGAGAAGACAAATAAATTAGAGACTTTGGTCACTGTCATGGAAGTCAGCAATTGTCCACGTACTGTAAATCAAAGATGGCGCCGCCGTATCCCTTAGAGACAACACGGAAGGTGAACTTAAGGGTGAGAAAGACGTTTCCTTACCCCCTGCCCGTGCATTCCCAGACAGATAACAATAAAGCCATGACATATAGCCACTAACTTATTTCAGTAAAATGGCTTCTTAACGTAATCCTTAACATCTTCCTTAACTTACGATTGAGATGTTACCCACCGTTTCTTCTGCTGTCATTTTGGTCCTAATGCTCAGTTCTTCTAACTCGAATCGCAGCTTCAAAAAGGAAATACCAAAGCTCCCCTTACACGACCTCTTTTTTTTTTTGCATATAGAGATTACAGTCTTCTACATCCTTTTAAACCAGATTGCCTAATACTGAGAACATTCTCCCCCACGAACTGTGGCTAATAAAACGAATTAAAACATCCCTTTGACTATTATAAACCGAAAGTCAGTCAACTCGACATTTTTGTCTGATGTATCGCCATTTGTAGATAATTGCCATTTTTTTAACCTAATCTATAGGAGTCGCTACAGTGGAACACTCCGACAGAGAGAATGATAGATCGCTACATCCATCAAACCTGTGAAAGAGTCATCCTGTACCTTGACATGGAGAACCCTATCGTATAAAGTTATGGCGAAAAAAGTAGCTGAAGAGGAAGTGCCGTTATCCTCGCAAAAATGATTTGCCGACCAATGAACTCAAAGGAAAACAAAAAAATATTAGCTTACAAGAGGATGGGATAACTTTTGTTTATTTTCTGAGCAGAGTGATGGACAAAGCCAATACTTTTAATGAACCACTTCGGATTGCACGCCTCTGAGTCGTTAGAAACCGTGCTGCTTGGTCGCTATCGTCTTTCCGATGAGGTGGCAATAACCACCGAAACGGCTGGCTGAGGAAAAGTGGATAGGACTTCAATTTGATCATGAATTTCAAGAAAAAATATGACTGCTTTAATGTGCCTTCATTTATGTGTACTTATGATCCAGGAGCGGTCCCAGGTAGGGCCTACAGGGGCTATAGCCCCCTTATAGTCAAATTAACATAATTTTTAACCGCTACATAACGATTGAAGTTTAATAATTCTCCAGAACACTGTTTTATCCTTCCACCCCCCCTTTAACTACTTTATCCTCTTCCTTTAGCAAATCCTGTAACCTCCGTATTGCGATCCGTTGCCTTACTTTTCAAACATCCCTCGTATAAGGCTACTATAGGTTCTGGCGGTTTCTTTACAACACTTCGAAGTCAAAATTATGTAACCAAATCTCGCGATCTTCCATCTGTGTGTATGTGTGTGTGTGCACGCGCATAAAGTCAATTGTTTATTCCATTCATCTTTCCCAAACCTGAAGGCTAAAAAAAGAAACTGATAAATCCGTGAATGTGGAATGACGCATAACTCATCAAAGACATTCTTATCTTGATTTAAAAGAAAAATCTCTTTTAACGACGAAACAAACCCTCCGTGTTCAACCGACCAAGACTCCATTGTTCCATCCTTACAGCGAGAAAAGCCAGACGTATAAATATCATTTTATTTTTTTTTTTAATTGTTCGAAACCCCCACCGGAAATTGAAGTGAAAGATAGCATCTGTCACAAAGACCAGTAGCGAGGAGGTGACACTTGGAGACACCTCATACTCTCTTGGGGGGGAAGAGGATGTGGGCGGACTGTTCTAGGAACCTGTGGTGGTGGTGATGTACACTACGATATGTCATGTTCTCCAGATGGCGACATTTTTAATCTCCTTTAGCATTTCGACTACACCTAGTTCATTCAGCTTTGATTAAATCCAACCATCTCTTCCAATTCTGTTTATCCAGCATCGAAAATTGATGGCCGAGGATTCAACAGCATTATTAACGCACCTAAGAGAACGATTAAAGTCAGATATACGAGGAGGAGACCCAAAAATCGCTGTATAGACTTAAAAGAAGGAAAAAATAAGTTTTAAACTGCGAGCCGTTTAAAGAGAATGACAGAATTCGTTTTTTTCCTTTTTCTTTTTCCAATAAACCTTCGCAGCTGTTTGCGAGGAAGAGCAACCATGCCAACAGGCAGCCGAGCTGATACCGTGAATGCGTGGCACCAGATTGACAGTAATTTACGCCCCCTGACGGGGATACTAGAGAGAGGGCTTACATGTGGAGGTAGTTGTTGTGTTTGTTCTGGCTGTAGATAAGTCAATCATCAGCTCTTTTACCGGAATTCCTGGCAGTGCGAGAGGCCAGAAACCAGTATTTTACAGCGGGCTAGGTGAGGGACGTTCTTCTCCAGACTACGCTATATATTTCCCTGATAGGCTAAAGAAAGTGGGACGCATGACAGCAGATTAAACACAAGCCTCAGATAAACTAAGCTTTATGACAGCTGATGTCTTCTCTTTCCTACAAGTTTCCTGTGGAATAACAAACTTTTATGGTAGCCTGTTTCCTTATGAGGAACACGAAGACTAACCGCTGTATCTCCGATCTACTTATCACACCTGGTCTCACTAAATCACGCCTCAAGTACAGAAAAGAATCAGCGTTGTTCTCTGGCTGAAGCTATAAAAGCGTTGTTCTGATATTTTATATAAGATTGATTAATAGCAGTCGTTAATTGAGTACCGATAAGTCCATGTTCTCTTCAAATAGCGCGAGAATTATGGTGTTTAATGTCTGTGCCATTTTTTTCTGGCGATATTATAGAAATTTATAAATCGCATACGATACTTAGCCAAAGATGAATACCAACAGACAATCGTTTTCTAATCACTCAACAATCATCGGCTCATTGTTGAATTATTGTTGAGCATCAATAATGCAGTCTTTTGGTACTTTTGGTTGAGTTGTCGCCAATTGAAAGAGTATTTCTTTTTATGAAATTAAAATTTTACCAAAGACCTTTATGAGCAACCGCAATGAAATTTTTCATTCTTTCATTCATTCACTGCTGACGAAATCAGAGATAAGTATTCTGTAAACCTTTCTTTCTACGTGGGCCTGTTTCTAATGGATTTATTTCTGTGTACTAGACAGCATTCGGCATTTTAACAGTTGCATTCGTGCAACTTAACCCTGTACTTAACATTCTTTGTAGGACCACACATTGTGTGAAGGAAATCCATAAATTTTCCCTTCCATGTCCATCTTTTGAAGTGTGGGAAGAGAATGGGGTGGGAGTTGATCAGACCATCTGAAATGCGTACGTGACCAAAGCCAAAAAGACCTTTGTGGTTTTCTTCCCCGTAGGAAGCAGGGCTTGTTACTGATGAGTGATTGGGGTAACGAGTGATGCTCAACACGCCACCTCTCCTAGTCTGTTTGGGTATCCACCAAGAACAGACCTCATTGAGCTGGTTGGTTATTTATATGAGGGACGGATCAACACAGTAGTAACCTTACAGTTTAGTTCCTGGATAACTTAAGCGCTGTGAGCAATTAATCTCGAGCTGGGTATCCTTTGGAAGGGGGGTGGAGGGGAGGGAGAGTTAATAAAACTTTCGAATGTTTAAATAAATTAAAGAAAGAGATATTAACTGTTCAGCAATTAAACAATAGTTTATCGTTTATTAAATATACTTTGAAGAAAACTCTGGGGGTTATGGTAGAGTTTTATAATAAATAAAACCGGAGGAGGGGGGGGTGGAGGATCCTTAGATCCCTAAATTTGATCGCCGCTGGTTTATTGTGGGTTCCTATTATGATGGTTTAGTAGAACGTTGCGCGTTAATCGCCAAGGCAGTTTTGGCGAGAAAGGCAAATTGATCATAGGATGCACGCGACCTACAGGCATTATCCTGCCTGTTTGGCGGGATAAAATACCCAAGTTTCTGGAAGGGAGAAGACACGCGGGCTTCGCCCTAGAGCTATTAACTGTGCACTCTGAGAAGGAGGGTTTCAGCTGAGGGTTACATTGTTTTTCATCTCTCCAAACAGGCAAATTGATCATAGGATGCACGCGATCTACAGGCATTAAATACCTCATGGCCTTAGCTACTTTCGTGATAATGATAGATGAACTAATCAACTTTTTACAGTATATAACAGTTGACTATTAAAAAAAGAAAAGTTTACACCCTTGTTTTATATATCCACTCAGGGTTATTGGTACCGCCTCTTGTCCCGAAAAATTCTCGAAAATGATGAAATTACAATCTTGTAGTTATTAAGGAAATTTTCTATTTTTCCAGGGCCAAACGACAGTTTTCTAGCCAAACGCCATTTACCAAAAGGAAGTGACATAAAAGGGGAAAAAAAAGACATTACATGAATAAACTCGTGCCACGCGCTCAACAATATAAATCCCTAGAGTTGGTATCATTGTGTTGTCAGGATTATAAAAAAAAAAAACATATTAATGTTTGGCCTATTACAGAAAATCTAATTAGCGTCTGTCACAAATTAAAAAAAAAAAAGTGGGTGTGAGAGGAATTAACTTCGCTTACACCATGATTACGATAATGAATTCACTATGATAATGTCACTTTAGATGCTGTTGTGGCTGCAAGGATAGCTGGGCTGTTTGGTCCACCTAAAACGAGTCTACGTCAGCTGAAACCCACTAAGCCACTGTTCTCTTTATGGCAAGAGAGACTTCAGGAGCTCCGCTGAAGCATTTGGGGGATGCATTTGCTCGAACGCGCTCTTACTCATGCATCACAGAAATGGTTCTTTCGACATATGCTAGAGAGCGTCCTCCACAATGATCCGGGCAGCCCATCTGCTACACATATCTAACCTATTGAACTGAGAAGTGGATATAAACTATTGATTATCGTAAGCTTCTGCGTGTTTTTCTTTTCTTTTTTTATATCCCAATGGATCTAACCCTAAATGTATCCTTCGAACCACTCAGTATGGTATCTGAAGGGGAAAAAAATGCATACGTCAAGGACCGGCATCAACGATTTCCTAAGACAGGAACTTGGCTCTGCCTTTCTGGAAAGAGCCAAGGGAGGACTGGCTGGGGGAGGAGGTTGGTAAAAAAAGGAGTGAGTGCAAAAGAAAGCGCAGATTTGGCATGAGTCCTAGCGACTACATGAATGTCAAGTATTTATGTAAAAAGTATTAAAGAGTAGGAGCCATGACTTCTCTATAACATTCTTAAATGCCAGCCAAGCCAAGAAAATATGATTACACGAGAAAATAAAAGATTTCCTATTTTAGAATCTTTTAAAATGTCACGCTGTTTTAGGGTTGAAAATAATGGTTTTCTGTCTGCCTTCTCTATTAAAAATATGGTTTATTCTACCTACGCTAATGAATTGTCAGCTAGGAAGTTGGGGTTTAAAAAAAAAAATCTTTTTTTCCCTATTGTTCTACTTTTTTCCGCTTGCTTAGATAACAAAGGAAAGAAATTCGACTGTATGATATTTCCTTGCGGAAACAATTTATTTATCAACCGGTCTACGCAGACGAAAATAGAGAAAAGACTCTTTCGTCTGCGCGTGTAAAATGGCGTTTATCTGAAGTAAGAGAAAAATTTATAAAAAATGATATTTAGTTCGTAGAGGAAATCTGGCTCGAACAGCTGCAGAGAGGAAACTTCAACCAGTTAGTCTTACCTCAATTCCACTTAAAATATAACCGAAATACCTTTTAAAATTAATTAATGAGCTTAATTAAGTAAGATTTCAATTTGTATTCCGGCTAGAAAGGGTCTGGAGAATATTACAACTTCACTTAATTATGGAAGAGTATTTAGTGACTTCGTGCTGGATCCAACACGCGATATGTGCGGATCTTCTTACCAGCACGCTCAATGCTCGATGATAAATATATCAATTTATAATATAAAATTAATAGCTTTATTAATTTTTGATATATCTATCTCGGGATTTATAATTAAAAACCCAGGGCAATTCGTTTGATTATCTTCGTTCGGTTTTTGACTGACTTCTAATCGAGAAACGTTTTCCAGCAGGCAGCGGGTTTATGAGATTTTTTTTTTTTTTTTATTTCTTCGTAGTTCCACAATCTTATTCTCTTAAAGAAATAACTTTTCTCTGACACTATCGACCAGTTGACTTTATTCATCCACCATGATCACGTTCTCTAAGTCTCGATGATTTCTTGAGAAGACTCATCTCTTCCCGTGTTTTTGATTCGCCCCCCCTTCCCTCCACTGCCTTTTCGGTCTTCTATCGACGGCTGTGTGTAGCGGAAGATTGTACACACAGCCGAGAGCGGTACTTCTGTGAGAAGCTTGTAATCTGTACCAGATAACGCTCGGAAAACAAATTAAAAAATTGAAGCAAACCTGCCTCGAAGGCCGGAGGTAAGAGCTTGCCCGTCTGTGAGTCAGACCGAGGAGTGGGACCCCCCACATGTTTGAACAGCTGGATTTCACCAGTCTGGATTGTGTACTCGGAGAATGGTCCACTCGAAGGCTATAACTCCATGGCATCGCCGAATTTCCAGTGGATGATGGGATGCTTGTACTGAGCGAATCACCACGAGGGGATAAGCACTCCTGTTCTAGGATGCCGCTGAAGGATGATTGATTGGTCGCCTTCCCCCGCGCTCATTCCTCCCTGGTTGCTGCCGTCACCATCATGAAGGCAGCAGTCTGCGTTGGGAAAGCGGATGAATGCAACCAGCGCCCTCTGTCGCCGATAACACGAGACTGACTGTCATGTCGCATACTACTCGGGCTCTGTAAGGGCCAGAGGAAATAATTGAGACTTCTTATCACTATTTTCTCTGCGAACGGCTCCTTTTGTCTCCTTAGAGTCGCGCGCTTTTAACCTATTCATAAAGAAAGGGGGCGAGAAGGGGAATTTGTGTACAGGAGTTGACATCCGGTACTGTCGAAGAAGACAACTTGATTGATCACATTCTAAAAAGCGAGTTCTTTGTCGCTTAAGGTTCTATAGGACCTGATAACAGGCTCACATAAACGTTCCATCTATCTATCGGCGGTAAACGCCTTTGTTAAGGTATTTTTAGTCTTCCTAATATCGGATAATTCTGTAACATTTGCTAACAGTTTAAAATTACTTAGTTGGGTTACTTTCCTTGCATCTTCTGCTCGTGTTTTAGCCGTCTTATCCTGTTGCGCAGTTAATAATCAAAGGAGAAGATGCCCCTTGCCATCTATCTTCGATCAGAAAGGGGTTGTATTGCTCTTCAACAATGTCCTTTTTCTTGTGAGTTACGTGGCCGAGGAATTGCTGCGCGATTGGGAAATCTCTGATTAACTGAAGATTACAGAACCGTTCGATTATTCTTCGACGTTCATTGATCATCTTTGAGAACTGCATCTGCAATCCTTAATTCATATTTTCATATGAATTATAATCTGTTAATACTCCGGGACGACCCCACATGATAGATAGAATGCAAGGCCAACATTAGCATCCTACTTTTCCTCTGACTCGATGATCTCGCTAAAGCACTTCCTACCATACTAAATACATTCCACTCAATGCCTTCCGTGGTCATCTGAAAGGATGGTCCTGCGTGACAGTATAATAGTTTCGTCACTTGTCACTCGTTTCGGGAAGTCTGGGTTCGAGTTCCGCCATAGAGTGGATTCATTTCTGAAAGTCTCTTTAATCGGAGCTGAAGATAGCAGGTTTTTCATTCCTCACAATAAAGAAACCAGCATATAAACGCACACTGATGCACCTAAATGAAGAGTGGTACGATATAATCCAAGTTGTTGATGTGCCTATAAACCACCAACAACAGCCAACAGAAAGATATTAGAAGAATTCTGAACAATCTTGATGCTAAGAGGTTTCTGTCCTGATAATATTTCTCCACTTTTTCTCAAAAGAGCTCCATGTTGTTTTATATCGCTTTTTACACCACTAGTGTTTTTTTTCTCCACGCTAATTTTCTCAAATTCAACCGGATCCTAAAAAAAGGGTAACCAATCCCTCCATTCCAACTGTCCCTTAGCAATAACCTTAAAATTTCAAATAATGGAAATCCATCTACCACCAACTCTTAAAACATTTCCAAAATTTCCATCGGATTAATGTTCGTCAATATGGATTTGGTTAGTGTCACTCCACCGATTATATCTTTGGACACATTGAATGAAAAAGTTCGGTGAAACTGACTGAAGCAGTTGCTCTCGACTCTGGTGATAGCAGATGGCTTTGGGTCTTCTAACTTTTCAAGTAATGCCGGTATTTCCAAGATTGATTTCGTTTTCTCCATCTTTTCCTCTTGTATATTAACGACCTTCCACTGACAGGAAATCGTATCCACAGTCTCGCTGATGATCTCACAGTACGTTCCACTTTCCAATTTAAGTAATCTTGCCTACACAAGGAACTTCAACTTCACGAATATCCAGCGCCAGTTTCTTGAGCTCTAATCTCCAGGTAATTTTACAGTGGGGCGAAGAAAACTAAGTTAACTTCAGTCCTTCTTAAAAAATAAACTCAGTCCTACCATCGAACACATTCTTCCCATATTTGGGGTGGCCCTAAACTCCATCCAAGAGAAGTCAATCACTGATTCTTATTCTAATGTCAAAAAGTATCTTACTGATGTCAAAACATTATCTTTTGTCTTCTGAACTTTGAAACCCACACACGACACTAAAATTCTATTAATAATTTTTAACAATTTTTCAAAAGTTTCTGTTTATCTGCATTTCTTGGCGCTTCTTTGTCAATTTGGCTATGATGATTTCTGTATATAACCAATGAAATGATCAGAAAAGAAATAAAAGTAAATATGCGATAATAATAGGTCAGATTTATTAACAATGTTTAACATCTGTACAGAACAGAGTATTAATCTTCGCTACAAGTAAACAACAACCTAAAAAAATCAGAATACAAAATAGAAACCCTTCTCGGATTAATCAGGAGAAAAATTCCTTAAAAATGTGCATTTGAATGCCTTTGTCTTTTGTGGTCAGTTCATTGTCCCGAACCAGATAAGCTCGTCCATCATAGTTTCATCCCTCTTTCCTTGGTACCTTTTCATTAACTGTGTCCTGGTGGAATCTCTTCTCATGCTCATCACTAACATCACCCAGATTTGGGTGATGAGTGCAAGTAATAAATCTTCATTGATTTTTTCTACATCCCATTTTTCCATAATTTTCAATCAACTTCTCGACTACTGTGTCCCTTGCTGTTCAAGCAAGGGAACTTAATGAGACCACCTTACAAACCCAGAAGGAACCCCACCATCTTGAAGACACCACAAACATACCAAGTATACGGACCATACTTGATCTTCTCTAATATTTGCTTCACATTTCTGTAGTCTTCAATATTAACAGACTGCTCGTGGGTAGCACAGCTGGTAGAATCGCTGTCCTTCCCACACTGAGTGGAAAAGACCTGATCTCGAGTCCCGTCGATGATGGGAGAAATATTTATGGGCCTTTTTCACAACGTGGCCGAGTTAGTCGATCCCAGGCGAGGATAGCGTGGTTTTTATTCCCAGAAACGTGGGTTTTTCATCCAGCAAACAGAAAATCGACCACAGAACATATTCAATTTACAGACAGTATACACGGAGCAATGTGGTCTAGTCGCTGATGCTCCTAAAACCCTACTAGAACAACTTTGTTCTTATCAACGACTGGAATAGACATTTGAAAGAGTGAAGGTCGTGTGATTGTGGACGATTGCTTTAACGACATCATTATTGGTGATTTTCCCGGATTACGTAGTGTTTTCAATTAGCTTACTACTGAAGCTGCAGGTTGTTAAACGTGGTTCATTTCCAGATGGGGCTATCTGGACCAGAAGTTTTATTTCATCTACGATACAAGAACAGCTTCACTAGAATAAGCAACTTTATTACAAGGGCGAGGAACAAAAAGCCAAACAAGACGTCACCTTGCGACAAATCCGTATGAATGCGTCTAGAAAGATTTTTGTAATACAGCATGTAAGAAGGCCAATGCACCACCTCTAACACGAAATAAATATTCAACAGAGAGCTAGGCAGATATGTTAACAAAAACTGCTTCGATATTTGCAACTATGGCCATTTCAGCTTTTGCACTGAAAGCATTTATAACAGATGTTTGGACCGACAAGGGATTTGTGTAGTTGATATTTCAGCAAGCCTGGAGTGAAATTGTTTAGGGTTGCTATTTTGTTAATACTGAGCGAACTTTGCTAAAGTTGGAGCCTATATTCAGAGGTAAAAAATACCTCGGAATTGGCAAGCATCAGATGGATGGAGTTGATTGATATGCCAATAAATCACGTTACTGATTGTCTCAGCACTTCTTTAGGTGCCAAAGCAACTAAGATTATGAAAAGTAATTATAATTTGTCTAATTGCTGCCGAAAAACCCGAGTTTCCGGAAGAAAATATACCACGCCACCTCACCTGAGACCGAGTAACTCGGCCACGTTGAGACAAAAGCCCATTAAAGTTCTTTACAACATTGATGGGATTCGATTCAAGCTTTTTTCAACTGGTGTGTCTGGGAGGACAATTTTAACCACTGTGCTACCCGTCAAGGCTACTTTTGGTGAGGGGGGGGGAGGTTGTACAGGAAACTGAAATCTGTATTTCTTTAAAATCAGTTACATTTTAAATACTAATTTGATGTCACTTTAGAACATCTGAGAGGGAGAAAATTGCTCGGTGTGGGTACAGTTGGAAAAATGTATACTTTATTAAAATCTCTGATTAACCTCTTCCATAAACAGCGACTTATTGACGCACGCAAACAATTGATTTAATTCCACTCAACCAAGGTTTATACCACCATTATAACTAGTCATACAGTTACATCTAATTACATGTTTTTTATTACGTGACTGAATTTCCCTACACTACATTATTATAACAAAAGGGCATGAAAATTGATAAAGACTGCGCATATCTCGTTCAAGAACAGTTAATTTCTTTTTTTTTTAATCCTTAAATTGGAAAGTATTTTTTCTCTGAAACGTATTCAATGACATTCTCTATGAATTGTTTTTTTTGGCAACCCTTAATAAATTGAACTGTTATTTAAAATAAATAAATACTTTTTATACGTCTTAGACGACGGCACCGTCTAAGAATTTGATCTTAACTGATTCCTTTGATGTCCTCAATTTCAAGTAAGCGTTGTAGCCAGCCATAGATGAAAAGCAACTAAAATTTAGCCAACATAAAGAGAAATAGCGAAGGAAACATTAAAAGCACAGTCCGGGCGCAACGCTGTTTTAACACAAACACACCACCTCCAGAGAAACCCTGAGGATCAGTTTGAGAGACAATTCAGGTGCAATAATCGGAACGGTTTGAATGCACCATAAATCGTTGGACCTTTTTAAGAAACAGAAGAGACTCGGTCTGGTAATATTGGCATAATTAATGCGCTAAGAATAATTCTGGGATCAAACTTTTTAGCTCCTAAGAAAATGTAAGTTGTATTTCCCTCCCCGCCTTCCTCCTTCAACACCAGCGCGCGCGCGCACACACACCTTCCCGTGTAATTGCCGTCATGACAGCAAATTATCGATATTCATTATGTCGCTAAGATAATGTGAATTTCCAAATAAGAAGTCTGTAGCGTGGCGTAAGAATAAGAATCTCCAGACAGTGCCCCTTCTTTTTTTTTTTTCTTTTATCCATCTAGTTATTGGCAGACTCATTAGCGGAAGGTCAAAAAGACGCTCAACGGAAAGGAATTAGTGAACTTGTTGACTAAGAGGGCGAATTGCGCAAGAGATATCGTCTAAATATCAGTAAAAACGGCTTCAGAAATGTCTTGTCTGTTTTTAGAGCGAAATCGCGATTTGCCACAGGACATTGTTAGCGTAGATGAGTAGTAATTCAGAGGACATTTTCTTCAGTTGGATGAATAATGTAGATGGAGAGAACTGTTGTGCGAGGTTAGCTGGATGACGGTTGTATTATTTTGTTAATGATAACGCCTGGATATTATTTTCTGTTGATCTATTCGCCATGCACAGACGGTGCTAAGCTGCAGCTTGTTTTGTTGATGGTCTATGAGAGATCGATGGTGGGCCGAGATCCAGTGATTAGGGATGATAGAGGGCTTAAGCTCTGGCCACTCTCATCCTGATAGACTACTTTCACAAATAAAAGTAGAAATGGTGTACCCAGAACGGATTATAATCAACAATAATGTTTAGATTGAAATCCGATTCTCCCTTATCACGATGGAATAAGACAAGTATTCAAGTATTTGTGTTTGTTAGGCGGGATCCAGGGTTTCCCCTATACACCGCAGTGTACTCTAAAAGCATATCGCTGAGCCGGCAGAAAAAAAAAAAAAAAAAAAAACTTTTCAAGGAAAGAACAACTAATAAAATGTTTGAACCCGTTACTGTGTGTAAGTGTGTGTTCTGTTGTATGTTGTGTGCCGGCTCCTGGCATTTCGCAGTCTGGGGGCAGAAGCAATTTCCTTCTACCCCCAGACTCCCGTCCCTAGCCACGTGGAGGCAGCCAGGAACAACTATACTTCATACTGATGCAAAACATCAAGAATAAATGGGAAGGACTTAGTAGGAAAATAGTTAGAAGAAAGAAACGGAAGAAATAGGTTAGAAAAGGAAACAGAAGAGGAAAAAAGAATTTCCTCAACACTAGTGGCAAATAATTAAAAACATTTCAACAAATATTGCTTTAAAACTCTTACTATTACAAAATATTATTTATATTTTGTTATATAAAATCTTCCAATTGAAAGCAAAAATAAGTAAGTATATTCAACTACAGTTAAGTTAAATTTGATTCAATAACACCAATTAACTTATTACAACAAAATTCAGCAACTATTGGAACAACACTTAAGTAAATAATTACATTTACCATTTAACTTAATGAATCAACCACCAGCCCGAATGGGGCTGAAATTTACAAAATCTCAATTTCTGAGAAGAGATATACATATATACAAAACTAGAAAACAAACACAGAACAGACTCAAAAACCCAAAAACAAAACCAGGTAATAACTGTAAGTTACAATATAATACAAAAGTTCTAGAAGAGTTAAAACTTTGTTACATATTTACATTTAACTACGAGCTAAGACATCTCATTTACAACAGAAGTACAAGAAGAAAGACTCCACCCTAACCAGGGCAAAACAAAAACTGTGCATTATTATACCTAAAACACAAGAGTTAGATTCCTAATGGTGTCGATGTTATCTAAGAACTATCTGACATTAAGATTTTCCGACGTTTGAAAACCTTATCCGCAAAAGTTGAAAAAGGCCCAAACAATTCCAAAGAGGAAACCAAAAGAGGAAACTCAGAAACATCAAACACGTTTGTTATTAATTGAAAAGGAAGCCGTAAATCAACATATAAAGGACAGTCTAATATTATGTGTGGAACTGTTTCCAATTCACCACACAAACAGTTTGGAGAGTTAGCAAGACCGAAATGAAAAAGCTTAAAATTAATGCTACCGTGCCCAGAAAGAAGAAAGGTGAGATATAGACCTGGCGTAAACCAGGGAAAGTTATCCCTAGTAAAAATTTCTACTGTAGGTTTAAAACTATAAGTTACTCTTCCTTTTGTATTAAGATTCCAATCCTGTTGCCAGGAATCTTTAAAGAGTGCTGTCAACCTTTTACATTCCTCCTTATAGGTAAGATCCAAATTGTTAGAATACTGGTTCAATTGGACAAGAATACCTCGACTTTTATGGAACATAAGAAAATTTTGAATAACCTCATATTGAATTGGTAATTTCCCAGTTAAAACTAACAGGGCTGGGGTAGAAATGGTTCTGCAAGCACGTGATGTTGCTAAAAGGAAAAAACGTTGCGCTTGTATAAGATACTTTGCAACCATAGTTGTAGTACATTTACGGCCCCAAGCACCAGCAGCATAGACAATAATCGGGATAAAGATGCATCTGTAATATGTTCGAAGCACACTGGATTTTAAACCAGAAGTACATCTTGCTATATGAAGTATTTTGCCAGTGAGGATTTTAATTTTCTTTAGCAAGTATTTCGCATGCTGGACGAAATTTAGCTTATTATCCAGCATGACTCCTAAATAGATGGAATAAGACAAATAAGATGCAGAAATTATATTTTCTGATTGAATTAGACTGTGGAAGAGATAATTTAATAGTCCAATCTGTAAAGGGATTTTTAAGCCGGGCTCAGTTCTCTAATACTGTTAAATAAAAGCGAGAAGCTTGCCATCTACTCTACAATCGAATAGCTTAGCAGACGACGCAAAAAAAGATGGCGTACTTGTCGTTTGGATATAAATTTTAACTTCTTTGCTCATAATAATAAAAAAAATAGTTCTTTTAACGTCACGTTCTCAGTTAAATCACATATTAAAGTAATTTACGCAGTTTCCACTACTTTATTTCTTGCTGAGGACACGAAGATCATTGGCACAAACTCATTTAAACACTTTCGAATTTAGCGAAAGCCATATCTCCCCTTATTGGTCCACCAACTTTGTCAATAACACCAAAACTTAGTTTAATCTCGCATAATTCTCGTCCGTCGGAACGCCATCTGCCGGCGTCGGAGCGAAGGTTTATTCCCCCGGTGACGAGCTCGTTATTTCGTGTGCCCACGTGCAGCACGTGAGTAATTGCCACTGTGAGAAAGTAGAGGAATTATGCCGGTGATTTTTGAGAAAACCTATGCTTGATTACTCGTGAAAAGCAAGGGGAGAGAAAGTAAGGGGAAGTTCTTAATGCCACTTCTGCATGTTCCTTTGACAGCTTCGAGTGTCCCGCGTGTCACCCCCGCGACAGGCCTTGATGGATGTGTTGCGTGTAAATGACGCGTGTGTTGAGAAGCAGCGATGCCATCCTC
This sequence comes from Mastigoproctus giganteus, assembly GCF_048544385.1. Taxonomy (NCBI): domain Eukaryota; kingdom Metazoa; phylum Arthropoda; class Arachnida; order Uropygi; family Thelyphonidae; genus Mastigoproctus; species Mastigoproctus giganteus. Next base: position 134,408,181 of record NC_143580.1, read on the forward strand.
CTCATAACTGTGTCCTTCCTCAGAAACACTGCCGCATCTACGTGTCTTGGGAGAGGGGGTCTGGATGCACGGAAAGTGCTTTGGAAGCGGCACAAAATATCGTAAATATCTTACAAAGAAGTGTAGGCGTTAGTTCCAGGTCCGAGATGTAACTAACCGCGAAACCTGGGTTGGGAATGGAATGAGGTATCTCTAAATTGTCTGTCTGGAGAAGCGCTAATCAACTTTCCCGGATTTTCCCTCCTTTCTCTCATATTCGCTAAACATTACTGCGTGGATTATCAATTCAATTCTTAAATTAATATTACACGGCTGCCTTTCAAAACCCATCATTCTATTATATTTGTTTTTCCTCTAAAATATACAGAACGTCAGTTTACTTAGATAAAAGCCTTCGCTTGTTTTTTTGAAGTGTCAATAACTGGTGCCCCTAAGAGGCAAGTGTGTGTTTAGAGGAGTAGAATTCTGTTTCCTATATTTATTTATAAACAACTATTTTAAAACACAAATTCATTTCTTTAGTGTGCGTACATATAAATATTTCAGTATAACGGTTGTAGATGCTTCTGCAGTATTTCCAGAGCGACTGAAGAATCGTCTTTTTGGTTAGGAGAGCAGTAAAGTAAATCCCTGGCTGCATGTCTGTCCAGAGTATAAAATAATATTGAATTAAAAATGTATGTGACTGAAGCACGTGAACTTTCACTGAGAAAGCTGTTCTTTTCATTACAATCTTTAAAAATCTTAAAAAGGTTAGAGGTGACTTCAACTGGAGCATATCGATAAATAAAAACAAAGCGCCTCTGGGGAATTAAATATATAATATAAAAGGCATGCACACTCAGAAAGGCACTGCTGAAACAGACGAAGATCCCTTCACAAGATGTGTGATATGGGTTACCAGACAGGAGAAAGACACCCAAGTCTAGGGCGGGATCCAGGCTCTCACTCAACCTGTTTTTAAGCAGAAGAAAGAAGTCTAGTCTTAAAAAAAAGCCAGAGCAGTCCTCAACCGGAAAAACTCAATTTCGTTAAAAATTGCACTGGCAGAACATTGGCTAAGGGAAAAGTTCCACGTCAAACGTCCATTAACCATTCTAGGCTCATCTAATTCCAATGGAAAGGCTAGAATTAAACGCACAGTTCACTTATAAAACGCCTAATGCTGCAAAAATCGATCCTGTCCATGGTAAACACCTTACGTTGCCGTCAGTTACTACAGAAGAATTGGTGGAGGAATAAATATGCTCCAGTCAAGCCATTAAGCATCGTAAGTGTAAGAAAACGTTGGTCTAAGAAAACCTACAGCATTTCACTGTCAAATATCTCAGTCCATACTTCTTGGATTCGACGATTAGAATAAAGACTAAATAATCCCAATGTGGTCTCGCATTTGCCTTATACTAAGATGACCTCCATCTAGACAAGAAAATTTCCGTTAAGGCTCACAGGGGAAGAAGTCATTGAAAATGTCTTTTTCCTAACTAGATTTTTATTTATTTATTTTATTATCCAATACATTTGGAGGATGGTCTATTATTATGTTGGCCTTATTTGTTTTTTATTAGAATAATCCGATTCCACCAACCGTAAATATTATCCTTGCTGATGACAATACACTAAATTCCACTTTCCCTTTCGATAACCCCGTTTCAATCCAGAAACCCTCAATATCCGATTTCCCATTTAAAAAATAAATTATAACGCAAGCTCTTTGGAGTCATCCTCTTTGGAAATAATTAAGAAAGAACTAACATACCGAATAATGAATTTCCCAACCAGATAAACGAACGAGACTTGATGCACCGCTCATGTATCACTGTTACAAGCTTCTGTGACCGAATTAGATAACTAAATTTATTCTCTCTCTCTCTCTCTCTCTCTCTCTCTCTCTTCATAGTTATTTTTTACAAAAATTAAATTTTTTTCTTTCTGGTGTAATCCGGAGAATTTTAATTGACCGAAGATGGCAGGGCATTGTCATTAAATCGAAGTTTGATCTCTTGCATCCCACTAGACATTCTGTGGTAATTAGCATCAGTTTCTTTGGTATTGTTGCGTGTTCGGGTTGCAAGCATGCGCAGTTGCAGCCCAAGATTGTCTAATGGACGTAATAGTATTAGATCCACGAATCATTTTAGAAATCAATATTCACTTCAGTACCAACTCAAAAACATTCGTTTCAAAATTATGCTCATTAGGCTTAATGAATTCGCTCACACGAAAGTGAGTACAAACAATGGGACAGATACCTTTTTGGAGTTAATTCTGACTTTTAATTTCGTCTGATATGAAGTTTTTTTAAAATCAAATGAGTCATAATTAGCTTGAAACGATCATTATCTGATCGTTCCAAAGAACCGGCGATGTAAGGATAGTAACACGTGACTCTGCATCCGGTTTCGTGTTTTACTTCTGATGCACAGATTAACTACTAATCTTACCAATAAAGATTACGTTATCGTGTGAATTGAAAACATCTTATACGTGGTGCTTTCGTGTCTACCATAAGGTTTTTTTTCCATTAAAAAGAAAGAAGCATTTATTAGGAACAGACTTCCTCCCAAGTAGAGCTTATATCTGCTTTCTGAAGAGTCACCATCCTGTTTGTTGAGGCGCCAAAGTCCTTCTGTGACGTCTTTTTATATTCTTTACTGATACCACGCTTCAGACCAGATAAACAGAGCGTTATCTCGCGAATCTCCAGGCAGTCAAATGTATCTATCGAGTTCTTTCTTGTACCGTTGTGTCCACGACAGTCTCTTTGGAGAAGCGAAAAGGTGAAAGGGACGAGCTGCCAAATAAAGGGAGCCACACGAGAGTCCAACTCTTTCCATTCCGCTTTCTGCCTCGTAGTACTCCATTGATAAATGGAGTATTAGCGCCAGAGCGATGCACGCTGGGAAATGTTTCGTTTCAAAAGCGTGACAGAGTTTAAAAGCGGATATCCCCGTTTCAATGCAGTCGCATGGAGGAGGCAGAATTCCGACTTGGAAGAGATAGGGAAGGCATTCAAATGTTTCTTTGGCGAGAACCTCCTTTCTTCGTCTTGGAAAATGTTAGCATTCATTAGTAACGGGCTATGTTTGCCGTGGCGAGTAAATGCATTCTCGTTTACGATAAAATAGAAATTTCATTAAGGGATGATCGCCTTCGTTTCCCTTGGAGGAAGTGTCTGTTTCGTGTTGTAAAGTAGCGTTTGATGGAGATTGTTTGCTACTTCTCCCTCCTCCGTCCCCCGTCTTTTACCCCCCTGCATCTCATTATGACACGCGATATTTATTTTAAATTCTGTTGGCGTCGTAGCTGCTCATGCGAAAATCGCTTCTCTCATTTTGTTCGGTATGTTCGCGCGTGTAATGCGATTACGACTTTAAACATCTCTGCAGAGACACAAAAGAAAGGTGAGTGAAGAGAAGAGAAAAGCGAAAGTACTAGGAGACGTCTCCCGTCCTCCTTATTTAGCATTTTGTCTAATGCAATTCACTCGTTCTCGTCTCTTGACTCACTCGAGGATACACCTCCTCCCCCCACTCCGGCACAAAAAAAAAAAAAAAAAAAAAGTTTCCATATTTTGAGAGCGCCACGCTAATTTTATAAAATCGGTTTATTTGTAAACATTTCCCAGTTTATTTATGTGTCGTCGGCGTATGCTAAGTTTATTTATAGTCTCGGTGGCTTTGTTTATGTCCTCATTTTGCTAATTTATTTGTGTATGCATTCGTCGAGAAAGTACGTGTTTGTATACAGATGTCGCTTCAGTCGGGTACTAGGAAAACCAGAGGTCTAATATCAAATACTGCACGATGAACTGCTAAAATATAATGACTGTTTTATTTAACCCAGCTTTTAAGAAAGACAGAAAGAAAAGATCTTCATGTTTCATTTTCTAAATCGGGACAACAGCATAATTCGGAGCTTTTTCTCATATAACTGAAAATAAACAGCGCTATTAAATCTGTCTATCAAACATGCAACAATATTAATGCCTCCATTGTTGTCCGCAGTCCTCCAAGTAATTATTGCAAAAATTGTCATCCTCCAAACTCATTGTTGCAAAAATTGTCATCCTCCAAACTCATTGTTGCAAAATTTACCCAAGACTTAGTCGGGTTCGAGAGTTTATTTTATTTTTACTCTTTCTGTTTCGCCATCCCCGAAGGTAAAGTTTATGGCTATAGGAACTCCGCTAATATAAAAGTCTGCGGATGGAACCCGTGATGAAACGAAGGCGTAATGGCCGCTAGATCCTACAGGAATGTAGTTAGAATAATATCCAGCCATCTCCAGCTTCCTCGCCCCAAGTCACTGCACTCACTTTCATCAAATTCTTTATTTTATTCGCTACTAAATCTAACTTAAAGGATGATAGCAAAATCTCTTCAGTAGCTTTGATTCCGGCACATTTCACTCGGATTAGATAACTCCATCAAGCTTCCTGTTTGGAGTACTTGTTAAAGATTTATCTGCTGACTCTGATCTTCGTGATATTTCTTTTGCCGAATATCTTTCTCCATTTTACCATAAATATAATCAAATTATCACGGCAGGTGCACTGTGCACATGCTCCGAATGGAAAAGAGACGGTATTACTTTGAAATGTGTAAGTCTAGTGTTCATTTCGGGCTCGATATGATATACTTCGTTGCCCGGATATAACGATAGCGTCCTAAGAAATAAATGATATTTGGATCACCGAAAAACCTTCACTTATCGCCGTCTGATGTTTCCCAAAGGGACTCGAATTGTACGCCTCGTATTAGAGCTGATTTCAAACTCGAGGTTTCCTCCTTTTCGAGGAATAAGGGCCGGATTTTGGAGTGACACAGATGCAGAAAAGATATTCTAGTGAATTCTGTATTGGTATCGAGAATTACATAAATTATTAACGTAAAATATTACGGGCAATTCGGTACGTGCTCCGATCTCGGAAGTTTTATGACAATAAGTTGAACAGTTTCAACTTCTTACGTCAAATGACTTGGTAGTCATTTTTTTTTTAATTAAACATGTGGACCTTTATTCAGTCGATGCCAGCAAACAGAAAAATACTGGATTTCTTCTGGAATGAAAAAAAAAAAAAAAAATATATATATATATATGAGGGCTGTTTAAAAAGTAGTGGCAACATAGTTAAATAATTTAAACATTAAATAAGTACGCATTGTTAAAAATGAAGCAATTCAAGGTTATTTTAAAGCGTGTTTTCTCATAAATGTTTTCTTCACTTACAGGTGCCTATCACTGACACGCAGTCACTATGGATCCTGAAGAGAGCCCTCTAGTGGACTTGAGCCCTTACTGGGACGTGGAGGATGCCGAATACGACTACTGCGATTGTCCAGGACCCCCTCCGCCTCCCCAGTTTATGATTCCACCACCACCACCTCCTCTCTCTCTCCAATGTCAAGGGGGAGGCGACGACCTCCAGTATTGCCACATGGAGCCTGTGGGGGCGGAATACACCCAAACGGCATTCCCTTCGTTACCTATCATCGCCGTGTGCTCCTCCGTCGTCTTGGTAGCCATACTGGTAGCCTCCTTCCTGTTATGGAAGTAAGTAGCTCTTCTCATCATTAGGCAACGTAACTATCATTCCGAGGAAATTAATAGAAGCTACGTGACTGCCTCGTATTAATGCTAACGATCTTTCTCCATTTATAAGACAATTCTCGTATTTGCTCTTTGTTTCGATAAATTACCCGCTTATTCTTCAATTTCTTATTTTTTTCAACGTCTGCCTTAAAATTTTATTTCACTTCAGTGGGAATTAATGATTGAGTCGTGACAAAAGGCTATCATTTGGAAACTTAAGCACCAACTCTTTAGTTTCCGTTACTGGAATGAGTTTAAATATCTTTCGAATTAACATTAGTCTGATTTTGATGAATACGAGTATTGTTAAGTCTTTTAAGAAGCTTAGTTTTGGGCTTTATAATTCCACGTCATTAAATTATGCAGTGTTCATTTATTTGGCAAAGAAATAATGTGTAAAAATATTTTAGAAAGATTTTATACATTTTAATGATAAAATTTTAAAAATCATAAGTTGCCCCTTTAGAAGTAGCTTTCCTGCAATGCCTATCCATTGTTTCACATCTTATGAATCATTCGCTTATAACTTTTCATTATTTGGAGCATTTACTATTATCAGCACGTTAGTTTGAAATGTGGATTATTTTGTGTGAAATCATTTAAAATCATGCTTCGATATTAATGATCAACACTCTTTTCCCAATTAATAAATGATTGAACAAGTAAATAACGCTTCTTTTACACTCAAAAATGGCAATTATCAATCTGAAGAGTTTCTATTGGCTTCCTTCCTCTTTTTTGAAATAAAAAATTGCTAAGAAGCAGTTGGCCACTTATTTATCGATAAATAGATTAATTCCTTGTTACCAACGTATAACCGGAAATGGATGATTCACGTTGATGCATTTTTTATACAGAAAGGGGGAAAAGAAAAAAAACAAACTTTTGCAGAGAATTCGCAGATTTATTTTTATATTTATTAGGACTTCCTGTCTTCTTTAATACTATATATTAAGACGTGTGGGTAGCGGAAGTTTCCTTTATTTAATGAGACAGGTGTTTCGTTTTTGAGATGGTGCCAGTGAAGCAGGAAATCCAAAGATAGACGGCGAGGATCTTTGCTGATTCCAGCTGATGGTTAAATGGATAAATGAAAAGAATGCTAATTAACAGACGCCACAAGCCAAGGTATTCTTCCATTTGTTGCCTTCGTTGGGACTACTTTTTCAGTTAACGGTTTAAAATCCCGCCCATAGAAACTCAAAGCCTCATCGATCCTTAAAAACTAATTTTTACTCCCCGCCCCCTTCAATAATTTGAACTGTTCCATTAGATTTTGCACTGTTGCCATAGTAATCTTCAACAATGACGACAGCATACGTGGTGGTGCGCGGCTATGAAAAACGCGCCACGCATGGAAGCAGACGACTTAACTGAGGAATTATTCGTCGGGATGAATTCGCTATAAACAGGAAGTGGAAGCGAGAATATTTCTGCACCGAACAAAGACATTTTTTTATCGGAGGGGTAGCTAGAAAAACGTGCGCATACATTCAGGAAGTTTACGCAGTTTGTTTTAAGCAGACGAAACTTTAAATCGGGAAAGACGTTGTCCTACGTACTTCTTGGCACCGAATACAGCATGTACGTCAGTCCGCGCGAGGTTTAGTCTCTTCCGAAGGCACGTGAACCTTACCATCCTTAGAAATTTATACTTTAGTATGTTGGAACGTCATTTGCAGACAGCAGCGTAGGTTTAAAAAAAAAAAAAAACTGCAACGTCGTGTTTTTATAGACTCCCCTAACCATTTCCAAATGAATAGTTGATGTTTATAAAGGCGCATCAACCCCGAAATCCTCACTAACCCCGGCACATCTGTTGGAATGTAGTCCATACCTCTACATACACTGGCACAGATAGAGAAGAGGTACAAAAAACTAATACTTAGTGACATTAACGTAATTAACTGTGAATCATAACAAATCACTCGGTCTATATATAGCAAGCATGGCTCCCACTCACTCACAGGAACCTCTTTCAGCTGTAGTTGGGCAGGCTATAGCGGCACACTGCTCTACTGTTCTAACAGTTAAGCCTGTTAAGTAATTACGGCGACCGAGGCCATCTGTTACTTGAGTGTCATGCTAGCATGGAACCAGAGGATTAAAAAAAAACAAAATTAAATAAAAAACAGCGAACCATCTGCTGTGACAAAGTACACCTTGGAGACCAATATTTATTCATTTTAATCAAACAATAAACTGCTTTAGGCAGTGGACCATTTTTCTCTTTTATCGGAAATCGAGAGCGTCTCGTTTTGGGCTATCTGTGGCGATACATACGGCACCTTTCTCATTAATAATAGATCGGATCAGGTCTGCTGTGCATGCAATCAAAACTAGCGGATGTCGCCGAGTCCAAGGTGAATCAACGTCACAATTCACTCGCCCCTCCTCTTTTTATCTTTCACGGCGATTTGCTTTCGACTTTTACCCTTGGATTCCCCCGGGTAGATTCGCCCCAGGTCCTCCTTAACTGAGGTTTCGAGCCAGAATGGAATAAACGTGCATTAAGGAGTAGAACGAAGATTTTTATTTTTAATTTATGCACGGTTTGCCACGCGGCATGTCTGAATTCGCAGCATCGTAATAACCTGACATAAAGTTGAGTATTTCGTTAAATTATAACGGGGAGGTGGAGGTCAAAGTTGTTGTTACAAACTGTTGCATTGGGAGGGTTGTTTGAAAAGTTAAAATATCCTGCTTCGCAATTTGTGAACAGTTCCTTAATCAGATTACCACCCTCTTTCTATACACCACTTTTTCAATGCTTCCATTTGATTCTCGAATTGAATCCGAATTTAAAACATTTTGGAAACATTAAACCGCGTGTATCTTAAAAACATATTTTGTAAACTTTGGAAAAATAAACTTTTCTTTTGTGTTACAGCAGACACGGACTCTAAAACTCAGTTCCAGTCTCGCTCTCAGAAAATACTAAGTCCCTCCATAACGTCCCTTAGGTACACGCTGTATTACTCAGGATTTCACTGTTAACATCCAGAGATCGGATTATCTGGGTCCTCTGCTGACTCGGCGATGGAAAGCCCCCTCGCGGCAATGTCGTCCGCTTCCGGAGATGGACAGTCCGCTGACGATGTGCGTTTCACTTTGTCCGGGTTTGCTGGAAGCGTCTGTCCCTCGCGATAGCTTTACGTAGTTACTTGCTGATGACTTGACGCATTCGGTACACGGCTGCCTATTTCCGGTGAGGGAATAGAGCGAAGACAAATCAATGACTCTTCTAAAACACGCGCTTTTGCTGGCTAATAAGAATTGCGAAGAGTTTGGTCTGGTGCTCGAGCGAGATTTCGTTTCGACTTCTTGATAGTCTCTGTGTTAAGTAGACACTTAATTAATGCCAGTCCTTCGAAACGACAGAAAGGTTGTCCAAGAACGCTATAAACTTTGTTAGGAATTTCAAAATAAAGTTAGAAGTGTCTGTTCAAATACAGAGTGGTTTTGTAAACTAACGTTGTTTGGTTTAAAGAGAAGAGATCGATGGAATGGGAGGGAAAAAAAGGAAAAGAAATGTTTAGAAAAAAAAAAAAAAACTAAATAAAATTTATAAAGGAAGTTCAGATCCGTTTCTAACAATTATGTAACAATTGAGTTGCGCGTGTTGACGCAGTGTTGAAATTTATAACAATGACTACCATATTGTTGCGTAACGGTTAGCGAATGAGCTTTCATTGACTTTGATTACCATCAGCTTTGCTCTGTTGACAGTTTTAGAAAATTTCTATGAAACGGTTGCCAAGCGACGCTTCTTCAAACGTGCATGTCATGCCAAATACAATTACTTTTCTCAATTCATCCGCACTCGTTTGTTAATGCATGACATATTCTATAGTCTGCATATCGGAAGATTTCGGCAACAGTATTTCCGGTCTTATCAGCAAAAATTGTATAACTCTTTTCTCGTATCTGCTTTACACCCCCTGTTTTTTTATATATATATATAATAGGCACGTGCTTTCTTTTCCTTTTCATAAAAAATTTAGTTCCATCAGAGCAACTAACCGTGTCCAAAGGTGATTTTGGAATCCAACCAAAACGTAGGCAGCGAAATAGCCTCGTCCACAGGATTTCCTGAACACCATAAATGGGAGCAAGCTATTAATGCTCAGAATTTATCTTTCAAAGTCGCGAAAGCCTATTTGGCCCCTAAAGCATACAAAAGGCCTTAGCCAATATATCGTTTGCCCAAAGAAGAAGAGGAAAAAAAAAAAAAAAAAAATTGAATTTTAGTACCAAGACATCCGTGATGTGGTTTATGGCATCTAGACCACTCTCCCACCACCAGTAGCTGCAACATTCTATCGATATCTGTGGCAAATTATTTTTTCTTTCATTTTAAACTGGCTCGTTGCTGTGATCAATAGTGCTAAAGCAATTAATCAATGTCCCAGATGAAAGATTCTCCAATTAAATTAGATAGTAAATTTAACCATATTTTTCTCTTAACGCTCTAGTTAACATCGTTTTAATTTGTTTGGTCAACGCGGTGCTAAAGTTTTATCACTTTTGGTGGAAAGAAATGTTTGCGTTCGATGTAACTTGCGCAGGAACAACAGCGAACCATAAACTCCTTAATTTTTCACTTATATAAATGAACGGCAAGCGGAGCAAACACATTACACCATGCCTTGAAACCAGTAGAACGTAAATAACATCAAACCCCTGGTTTATGGCCACTAAATTTCGCATCCGCTAAACGACACATTCTGACTAGGCAACGTTGCCAACTTAGTTATGTTTTAGTTCCAGAAAGTAATATTTCGGTTGCTTAAATGAAAGTATTAATGACGCAATATTATTGCTTCTTGTAAATAGACAAACTACAAATATAAAATGTCCACAATCTCCAGAATACATACAAAACAGAAGAAGAAAGTTCCAACCTGATTTCAGTGAAATTCTATTTGCATACACGATTTCAACGATTCTAGATATAAAATGATTTCAAACTACAAACGTAGGTATGATGTTTCTCAACAATTACAAACTACAAACGTAGGTATGATGTTTCTCAACAATTACAAACTACAAACGTAGGTATGATGTTTCTCAACAATTACAAACTAGAAACGTAGGTATGATGTTTCTAAACAATTACAAACTACAAACGTAGGTATGATGTTTCTCAACAATTACAAACTAGAAACGTAGGTATGATGTTTCTAAACAATTACAAACTAGAAACGTAGGTATGATGTTTCTAAACAATTACAAACTAGAAACGTAGGTATGATGTTTCTAAACAATTACAAACTAGAAACGTAGGTATGATGTTTCTAAACAATTACAAACTAGAAACGTAGGTATGATGTTTCTAAACAATTACAAATTAGAAACATAGGTATAATGTTTCTCAACAATTACAAATTAGAAACATAGGTATGATGTTTCAACAATACAATACAAAGGCGTCGTTTAAACTCACTAAAGTGGAATGTACGTGTCTGATGCAACCATTTATCGAACTTTTAGAATAACGCCGCCACATTTATCCGCTTGTTTAGGGACAGTTTCGTTGGATGACACGTTAGCACGCTGAAGGGCAATCTACCTGAACGCTAAAAATGTTTACGTCGGTAGAAGGTTAAAAAAAAAAAAGAAGTAAAATAAAATAAAATAGGAAAAGTAATCAACTTGTATGAGGGAGGAAGGGGAGGTGAAGGTTCCCCCTCCTACACCTGATATTATCTCCACTCGTATCCACAGTTCCAAGACCAACAGACGCTATAATCATAGGCGGCAGACAGCAACCATTACCTTCTCAGCTGTCCGCAGCAACAAAAAAAAAAAGTTTTCTTTTCGCGTGCTTCATCACCCTCTCTCTCTCTCTCGGCGGCTACCAGTCCGTCTAAAAGGCGTCGAGCAGTAATTTTTTGTAGACACACAGAGAGGAAGAGAGAGAGGAGTCATGATATTTCCTCAATGGTCATGCTGTCATGAACACCGGCCGCCATATGCTTTTTTTTTCTTTCTTTTTTCTCTTAGCTGGTAGCTGTTAGAAAATAGCCATTTAAGGAAGATGCTGGAAGGTTAGGCCACCAGTCGCAATTATTACAATCTACAGAGCCGACGGCCTCGCCATTCTACCCTCCATTGACCACACAACTAGCTCTCGCCACCCTCTCTGTCTCCTCCCCCGCTGCAGTTAAAGCCTGGCTATCATGGCAGGACCAGCTGCACGATACTGCTATAAAACCAGCTAACGGGCGCATATCTGAAGGGTAATTTCTGACTTTCTTGCTTATCGACGACATGTATTTGTTTCTTAAGTGGCGGGGTGTGATCAGGCCCGTCTTGAAGCGTTGGTTTACGCTTGTACAAACGCACAGGCGTAAACTTTCTTGGAACGGAAGATGGCAAGAGGTCACACGCACTATTTCTATTTCCCTCCCTATTCGTTTCCCCCCAGTTTCCCCTTGACATTTTCATCGTGAGCGTAGATTGACCATCATAATAACTCTGTAGGCCACTGTTATGGTATATAAAGAATAAAGAAAGCGGACATCTTAATATTCTCCGACCCTGCCTTATTTCAAACATTTCTACTGTGCTTGAAATCAGCAGAAATGTTTGAATCAGCCATCTTGAACAAAAAAGGAAATCTACCTTGAAGGTTAGAATTTAAAAAAAAAACAACAAAAATATATTATTTTTATATTCATACACTGATTTCTATCCTACTTTTTTAAAATTTATTCATGAATTGCAAAACATCCTTTACATTATAAGTTTTAAGAAATCGAGTAGATGGATTTCAACGTGGGCCATCGGAAGTCACCAGAAACAGACTTCTGAAAACAGGACGACCACACTTGCATAAACATTTATAATCAGTTTAATATCATTAACAATTTACATTCCCTAGTCTGTGGTTCTGAAATCTTTGGAGAAGATGCAAACTGGTTAACCTCCATTAGGATCTCTTTCTCATGAATATGGTTCTTAAATTTTATGGCTCTACTTCAGCCTGGATGACCATCACCAGGGTGATGGTCATCCAGGTCATCCATCTTACCAGAGACAACTCACCCTATACAATCCCTTCATCTGGATCTTTATTATCATTTTAACACTGATCAGTGGTTGTTCTACACCGCAAGAGTCATCAATGATAGGGTTCAAACAGCCTTGCACCCTCTGAAATACCACGAACTACTTGGGGACCTTGACAATCCTAAGAATTAATATATAGGCGCCTCCGTAGCCAGGTGGGAAGGAGCAGCAGTGCGTAGCACATGCTTCTTGATTAGACCGGGGTTCGAGCCCGTCACCACCAAATACGGAGGATGCGGAAAGGTCAAGGGAATGACCACCGCATATTCCTGGAGCAATATGGCCTTAGTTGCTAATGCTCCTAAAAACCAAACAACAACAACAATTAATATATACTGCAACTTACTGTATTATATTGTACTATGTACAATGAGTTGAACTAGAGAAAGCTAATGTACAGAGTTTTAATAAATTTTTCTGTAAAATTTTAATATACTGTGGTATATTCTTGGGTTTTGTGTACAGCTACATATTATTGCCAGTCGCTTTGGAGAATCAAAATCTGACCCTACGATTTTAATCCTTCATTCCGTTCACAATGTGTTTTCCATAATGTCACGCACGATTTGACGCTACTCTGCGCGTGACGCTTTGTCTCCTTGTCATACAAATTTAAAACAAAAGGGATATGTTACGGTTTGGTTAACACCATGATTTTTATTTGAAAAAAAAAAAAAACAAACAGATAATGAGATATGTTTGTTTTTTAACAATTATCAGCTACTTCCTTGATAATAGTTTACTAAATAGGAATTTATTCAAACTTTTTTCTGGTTGGTGGCCACACTTGGTTGCGTATATTTCCTGCTTTAGTTTGGCGACCTTAAACTTAAGAATCCGGATTTCCATGACTGGTTTCTTAACGGATGTCATTGATCTTAAATATCCCAATTAGACTTTTAATCGTTGCTATCTGGACAATATTTCCCTTTCTTTATATATATAAATAGTGTCACTCCCCTCGTGATGTATTCATTTCAAGTTTTTCAATTGTCTTTTTTATAAAGAAATGAGTTCGTTTAAATTAGGCTTACGTTCCAAATTTTGCTGGAAACAATATCAGGTGTCAACAGCTGAAAGAAACACATAATTAGACTATGATCTGATGAATTAGGACTACTGTCTTTATATAAACTAGTTGGTATTTATCCCGGGGAAAAGGGGGGATACTGACATCGCTCTATCATTAATATTCATGATCATTAGGCGAACTTGAATATTGTTTTTGTTTGCTAGCTAGAAACTTACGTTACCCTTTTACATACGTGACCCTACAGACTCCAACGACCCGAATTTGTAACAGCGAGGATTATTATTTTTTTTTCGAAATTATTAAAATAATAAAAAGCCATTTAATAACAGACTTAATATGTACAAAGTCTTGAAGAAGATGGGTGTTCGTGTCTCTCATATTAATGGAACAACCGCAGCAGGGTCCATAAAACAGAGGACTAATGGACAAAACGTGACGTTACAAATATCATCTAAACAAACAGCTAACAAGCAGTGTCGGCCTTTTGGACACGGAGAATCGTCCCCTTAAACCCCAACCACCCGTTCATCAATACCAGACCTATAGTTCCGTTAATGATTGTAGATCGTGGATCTCCCATGTGTGATTATAACCGCGTCTTCTGTTCTCGTTAATGAATGGTGTTTCTTTTGTACACTTCTAATGAATATCGCGCCCCCCCCCCCAGCGTTAACGACAGCTCCTGTTGGTATTCCTTTAACGTTTCCCTCTCTAAAATTCTCTCTCTCATCTTTTACTGATTGCCCCCCTTTTTCTCCCGTGCGCAAACTAAGAATTTTACCCCCCGTATCTAAACGAGCCCCCGGATCGCAGACGATGAAAGAATTACCGAAAAATTCCTTATAATTATTTACCTGGTCTCCCATGGCAACAGTGTTTTCCCAATGACCAAGTCCGCGCGGTTATTAAAAAAAGAAAAAAGCGGCGATTATACTCTCTCTTTTTTTTTCTCGGGTCACTACACGACAGATGAGGGTTTTTAGACACTTTTTATCCCCCTAAATTAGGGCGTCTAAGCGCTGAAGGTGTAATTACAATACACTCGGCTCGGGTAATATCGCAAAAATGATTCTTACATTATGTAATTGCGAGAATTCAGGCCGAAACCCGAAGACATTTGACGAAATCGATTCCGTTTAAAAAATGATCCCCGGATTGGCACTTTTCGCGGTGTATAATGCGTACGTAATTATCCTAATTATTTCGAATACTTTGCCACTTGCATATAGTTCGGATGACAGGGATAATGAGTTGTGGTGTGGTCGCTCCCTTCACGAAATTATGTAACCACCGAGGTGTTAGAGCGAGCGGTTTTTTTTTGAGTACCCCGCAACATTTTTATTATTTTTTTTATTTTTCGTTATTAAAGCTTTTTCGCTTTGTTACAATTTGCACGAATTAACCCGGTGGTCGGTTTTGGAAACGGCGGCTTTTATTCGTCGAAATCAAAGATGAAATCTCAACTCGGGTTGCTGAGGTTGGTCCTTGTAATGCTCCCTGTTCTGCTTGTTTTACGGGTAGTAATCAGCTACCAGAGGAAATTTGCTCGATAGTCATTTGGAAAGTGTAAATTTAGGAGTTCAAATATCATCTTTGGCCAGAGGAACTCATTCCTTTTAAATACATTTCAAAGTTATTAATTCATTAAGAAAAAGGAATTTTGGGGGGTTTTGCCCAAGTAGATGTAGTGTGTTTATAAAACCCTTTCCTAGTTTTAAAAAAAATGCTAACTCGAAAACTGTAGGGATTGTGTCGAAAAACTTGCAATATCGAACTTTATATAGTTATACAAACTTTATATATATATCGTAACTATTTATGACTATTGCTATTAATATCTATTTATAAATAATGCTATTTATAACTATTCTCATTTACTAACATCATAAATCATGCTATTTATAACTTGCTATTTATCACCATTCGTAAATAACGCTATTTATAACTATTAATAGCTATTTATCACCATTCGTAAATAACGCTATTTATAACTATTAATAGCTATTTATCACCATTCGTAAATAACGCTATTTATAACTATTAATAGCTATTTATCACTATTCATAAATAACTAGATTTATAACTATTAATAGCTATTTATCACTATTCATAAACAACGCTATTTATAACTATTAATAGCTATTTATCATCATTCATAAACAACGCTATTTATAACTATTAATAGCTATTTATCATCATTCATAAACAACGCTATTTATAACTATTAATAGCTATTTATCATCATTCATAAACAACGCTATTTATAACTATTAATAGCTATTTATCATCATTCATAAACAACGCTATTTATAACTATTAATAGCTATTTATCATCATTCATAAACAACGCTATTTATAACTATTAATAGCTTTTTATCACCATTCATAAACAACGCTATTTATAACTATTAATAGCTTTTTATCACCATTCATAAACAACGCTATTTATAACTATTTATCACCATTCATATAGTGATAAATAGTTTATAAACTATTTATTCACCATTCGTAAATAACGCTATTTATAACTATAAATAGATATTTATCACCATTCATAAATAACGCTATTTATAACTATAAATAGATATTTATCACCATTCATAAATAACGCTATTTATAACTATAAATAGATATTTATCACCATTCATAAATAACGAGATTTATAACTATTAATAGCTATTTATCACCATTCATAAATAACGAGATTTATAACTATTAATAGCTATTTATCACCATTCATAAATAACGAGATTTATAACTATTAATAGCTATTTATCACCATTCATAAATAACGAGATTTATAACTATTAATAGCTATTTATCACCATTCATAAATAACGAGATTTATAACTATTAATAGCTATTTATCACCATTCATAAATAACGAGATTTATAACTATTAATAGCTATTTATCACCATTCATAAATAACTAGATTTATAACTATTAATAGCTATTTATCACCATTCATAAACAACTAGATTTATAACTATTTATCACCATTCATAAATAATGCTATTAATAACTTACTATTTATCGCCATTCATAAATAATGCTATTTATCGCCATTCATAAATAACGCTATTTATCGCCATTCATAAATAACGCTATTTATAACTATTAATAGCTATTTATCACCATTCATAAATAATGCTATTCATAACTTGCTATTTATCGCCATTTATAAATAACGCTATTTATAACCATTGCTATTTACTACTATTTATATTTAATGGATAACTATTTATAGCCGCATAAAGCTTTGTAAAGTTCAATGTAGTTATTTATTTACATAAATTATAACTGATGGATCTCTTCACTTCTTCAACCAAAACTGAAAGGCACAGTGCGACCAAAAATACGGCATTTCTTAATGCTCCAATACTTCATCTCTTGCCCATTCAAAAATTATTAAGTCGAAATTAAGTTTAGTATTACGGGCATCAAGTAGCCTGTTTGGATATCTATTTATTGCTGACTCTACTGAAATCAAGTGAGGTTTAAAGTATCTAAACCAGATATTCCCAATGAAGACATTTAATGGATCATTTAATTATGACAAGCAAAGAAAAAAATGGGAAAATCTGCAAATATTTGGGAATAATATTAGACGACAAATTAAACTCTTCGCTTCATCCGGACGAATTGGCTAATAAAATCAGGGCATTCTGTGTTTCATTAATGAGAATAACTAGAGCAGATTGGGGTTTAAGTAAAAAGACATTAAGGTTATATTATAATTCAGTATTCTTGCCTATACGGTGCAGGGACCTGGTATAACCGGGTAATCAAGATTAGGTTTATAAATAAACTTCGATACAACGGACAGTTTTATTGGTTATGCAGAACAGTTTCCACTTATGCTCTGCAAGTGATAGCTCTAGGGTCTTGCTAAATGTTGTCAAATATATTTGTTTGCACTTGTTCGGACCTTGGAGGGGAGGGGGAAATCACGTGAATTTTACAAAAAATGTTAAATGTCGACTTTCCTAAAGATGACCAAGCCTAAGGGATCCCCTCAACCCGATTTCAATACCGTAGTCCAAACAGCCATTCACTCCTAATATGTTGTTGTTGATGATGATGATAAAAGAGATGATAGCAATGGATGCCAATAAGATGCTGACCAAGATAGTCAGTGATTTCTACCCGAGTTATTTCGGGTTAGATCGACCTTTAAACAACCACTGCGGTGTAATATATTCTACTGCTATATTGATTTTACCATCGCTATTGCCTACGTGAAACACAACGCATCCTTCATTGACAAAAACAGCTGGAATAACACCAGAACACCCTCGTGGGTAGATGTTTACCAAACCCCCCGAGTTCCAAAGAAAACAATCGGTTCTACAGCTGTCGATCTATTTGCGTTTCATCGCCCAATGTAGGCACGAAATGAACCCCGAGGTTGTTGTTCGACATCTCACACTTGGTTCAGCATCCCGTTTCTGACTTTGTGATGAACAGCCTCGTGCGAAATGCACATGCGCAGTTTAAACCACTTGTCAGTAAGCAGATGACTTCAGTGGGTACAAAACCTTTAACCCAATGTACAGGAGTCCGAAAACGAATAACAGGACGTGCAATATAGCGTTACAATATGACGTCACAAGAATAGTATTTTAAGCTCCAAAACATGCAAATCATAGAGGTGATAAAAGGGCTCGCTACTACCCCCGCCCCCCTTATTTTTGATGTAACGTAGTATCGAGCTCACCTAATTACAATTTCTTTTCTGTTAAAAGCAATTTAAATAAACTTACGGAAGATCTGAATAGAGGATGATCATTGGCGAATTGATGGCACATTAGCTGCAAGCTGATGTGCACTTAATGTGTCCATCCCAGAGTCTTAACGTATGAATAATAATACGTTCAAGGTTATGGTAAAAGCAATAGACGCTTCATTTCTAAAGCAAGTTCAATGTCGCAAAGAATTATAACGTTCCAGGAAGACTGCTGTCTAGTCCTACAAAGGTAGCAGCCAAGCAGCTCATCTTCACATCTTTGAGATAGGCTCTTGACTTCAATAACGAAGTCCCAGTTGGAGCTTCCCAGATGTGCCACAGACCAAGAATTTATTTTCATGGAAGATAATGTTCCACCATAAACAACCATAAAATCCCGAGCTTCACATGCAGCTCTGGATTTTATGGTTGTAACTTAACTCTTGTTCAGTAGTGTATGTTACAGTTGGACAATCAGAGGAACAGAAATATGAGTGGCTTTCTAACAAGTGAGAGGATGCCCTCTACACTGTACTATGGGTGTAATTATCCATCAGTTTCCAGATGAAGTGCTTCCAAACAGGTAGACTGGAAGGAATGAACCCATTCTGTGGTCATTATCTTCGCTTGACGTGCAACCCCATGAGCTTCCTTCTGAAGGCATGGAACGGACAGGGTGTACGTTTCATTCGTTCACTCGCGTAAGTTAAGAAAAAAGAACCGCGATTCAAATATGAGCCAATCCTTCCAATTTCGAACATCGTCTGGACGTTCTGCGAGTGATGAAAGGCGCCCATGTGGAAGTTCAAAACTTCAAGAGTTTCTTTTAAAATGCTAACCGCAAAGTGATGAACATTAAAATATTAATCTTCGAAGGATGATGATCCATCTCTGAGAATCTTGCAAATCGACAACGGAACGTCACGGATAGCTGCATGGTGGATTTCCTTCTTTCCACCCATCAGTATTTAAGGTCTTAGTCGATATTAATTTTTCTGCAATTGAGTTCATCTTACTTCCACAAACTTCCGTCAACGGTTCGCCAACAAGAGCTAATAAATAGGCCTTTTTTTTTTTTTTTTTTTTCAGGTGCGTTGGAATATATACATAATGCTCCCATTGTCTTCACTATGTCCGTCCACATGTACAAAGTCGACTCCCAAGTAGATGGATTTTCGCATAATTTTATATTTGGATCCTGTGAAAAAAAATTGTTGAGCCGTTCCGTATTTCACTAAAATCGGACCAATAGAAATCCGGCAATTTATTCCCCCCCATCCTCATATAATAACTGGAATTTAAGTAGATGGATTTTCATTAGAAAAATTAGTAAAATTCTCCCAAGTTTCTTTAAAATTGGACTAATAAAAAGCTGGAAATTGCTATGCGCTGGCTGGAAGGATGGACGGGAAATATGGCGGATGCGCAGAACGGATTTTCCAGCGAATCCCTTATTTGCTTTTCCCATGAATCCGCTTCTACAAGAAAGGTGGCAAGTTAATAATAAAATAGCGTCATTACCCCACTAGGTCTAGTTCGGTATCAATTTGATATAATTTATTTTTCACACAAGAAAATAGAGAAAACAAAACTAATATTTAGCCCGAGTTAACTCGGGCTATATATTAGCTCGTGACCAACATACTGACAATCCCGAGTTAACTCGGGCTAATGTTTACTTCATTTGAGAGCCCGGGAAACCTCTGGATAGTCATTGAGGAGGTCAACATTGTGTAATATGATTGATGTATTGTGCTTACCCAAAAAGCATTTTGACACGTGCAGAATTTACTGTTGAAATTAATTTTCCTCTGTAAATTCATTTGAGTCACAATATATTTAAATAGAGGGGAAAAAAGGAAAAGAAAAAGCTGGAGTCACCACTAAACTCAAATAAATGGCCAGTGGGACATGTCAGAAATATTTTGGGCATGCCTAACTTCATCTACTAGTTTGTTGACCTCCATCGTGATCCCATCCACGGCGGGCAGGCTAACTAACGAATGACGTGAAACTCAACGATTAGTTGACTTGAGCGGACAACCCTCTGGTTCACACGTGAAGCAGAAAGGAATGACAATCACGTCACTTCTCATCATCGTACTCTTACTTCGGGGCAGAGGTCAGCCAGGAGGCTCTTTTTTTAGCATTTTTTTTAAACCAAGTTTACATCCAATTCTTTTGCATGGGCGTAAAAAGAAACCGATTTGAGATCCTTTTTAGGGGACAAATTATTTCTCCTTTCTCTCTCTGGCATGACTTAAAGGGGTCTTTAAAACCTTCATTCTGATTTTGAATATCTTTTTTTTTTAATTGTTCATTGTGGGCAGGGGTATAAAAGAAATAAAAAAAGAATCTCCCGATCCTTCCGAATATATTCTGACGCATGCGTATTGGTACATTCTCGCTGTCTGTCCTGCGATGACTGTTTTAAGGACATTTTTCCTAACGGGAAAGTGAAGCGATCTGCGCATGCTCACATATATCATCTATCTTCGCGCATTCGTTGTTATTTTCATTTTAAATGGCAGCCTAAAGAATAATTGTGAAACTGAAAAAAAAAAAGAATGAGCAGTTCTAGTTTAAAAAAAAAAAGAAAAAAAGTAGCAGACGCCCCAACGGCCGTTTTAGTGATTATAATCATCTCATCGGACGAATTCACAAATAAACGGTAACATACTTGGCTTATTGAGAAGTACCCTTTATTGGACAATTTGGTTTTAACATATTTCATATATTTTCCAACTTGAGGACATTTCTGCATCCACAGATCCACTTTTTCGAGAATTAAATCGTTAACTCTTGCTTCTTTTTCAATTTGTGGTGTCTCTTGGTCCCATACAGTGTGGTTAATCATTGTCCTTTTATAAATCTTCAATCGAAACGGAGATGAAGGACAACTTTATCGCTTTCTTCCCGTTCCACAGATTCTATGACTTTCTTTTCTTCAACTGACTGTTATTTATTGGCGAGAGGTGGCAAAGCGATTCATCAGTGGGCAAATGCTCGTTAGCCAACTCTAAAGGTGCGCGTGCATCCATAACGAGTACCCCGATGGATACGTCCCACCCCCTTTTTTCCCTCCTCTGTATCACTTATGACAAGCATCATTACTCGGGTATGCCATGCCAACTTCTTCCACCCCCACCACCCCCACGCTGTTAACACTTGCGATGAAAAGTTAAACCGACCGTGTCTTGTAAGAAAACCGTCTTCTTTTCTTCGCGGCCAATGATCGCCCGCCAACCTCTCGAGGGCACCTTTGTTTAAGGAGGCTTTAATACAATACCGACAGTGTGATGAAGCTCCCGCTTTGCTCCCTCATGTATTCACTTTTATCGATATTTCCCTGGGAGATATTCGGATAACATTCAACCCAATCAGCACTCTACTTAACCCGGAATGCAGCCGTCCCTTTATTGGTAATGTTAGAATTATCGGTGGATGCTGGCGGAGTATTATATTCCCACACTAAACCCCAGCATTCCGTTGCCTCACTGAATGCAAGATGGCCTCTGTAGCCTATAAAAGTAAGAAGACAATCGAGCGATGACGTCATGCGCATTCTTGGAGAATTAAAAACCAGTTCGGCGACTGCATTTTTTTTCAGTACGCACGCACACACACACACAAGCGGCCTATACGTATAATTTCTGTGTCAGTCGACCTTCGTTCTTGTCTAAATCTCCCTCTACTTTTTTTTCCACGCTTTTATGAAAGGCACACTGAGTCTGAAAGCTCCCGGTCGGATGTATCATCAGTAGCGTGTCCACACACACACAGTCGGGGGGGGGGGGCTCGTAGCTTGCTAAATACTTCTTCCAGCGCGCGCCAGAAGCTGCACAAATGCCCAAAACGGAATGACGTATCCGCGAAGCGCAAATAAGAGCTCACTTACGTCGCGCGCGCTATGTTTTTCTGTTGTTGTTGTCGACACTTTTGTGACCTTTCTCGTCTAGTCAACTGCAGAGGGCCCCGGGGGAAAGGGGGGGGAAGTGTCCCTGCTCACGTGTGCGTGAAATGATGTACGAAACGAGAAGGGAAACGGCAGAGAGAGAGAAAAAAAGAAAGGAAAAAAACCACCAAAAGCTGCACTCGAGGAAGACAACATCAAGTGCATTGTCCGGGTGGATATTCAAGGGCAGTTAAACCGCAACACGAGGGGGCAGTCTTTTTTTTTTCCCTCCCCGCACTCTTCAAAAGATATTTTATGGCATTCCAACCATGAAATGAAGAGGACTTCTTCGACGCACAATACGTATGTAAAATAGCTACCGAACCCGTTCCTCTCTGCCACCATCTTTATAATTAAGTGGTAGCCATAATACGATTTTTCGTTTATGAACCATCAGGGGTCAGGGACCATCTTAATTTCTAAAACCAGACGTGCACGAAGTTGAAAATTAAGAAGAATTGCCCCGCAGAAATCATTTTTACGGCCTCTATAAACCTTTTGGCCGCAGAGGAGCATTCAGCTTCCTACCACCATCCTGTTACTGCCGTAATCACCAAGATCATTATCACCAAGATGCGTAGCCACACGGAAACACAATGAGAAGATCGTAATGAAATTAGTGGAGCAAGAACTCGTTGAAAAGACGCTTCTGCCATCACTGGCCTATTTGAAGTTGCCGAATGATTCACAACTTCTTTTTCTGGAGCAGCCGAGTTCATACGGTTCCGTAAAGAAACACGACTTCCCTATCATTAGCATAACCATAACTCATCAAAGCGTCTTTAAGAAAATACAGTTCTTAAATACCAAAGGAGAAACGGACTTTGAATCAAAGAAGACTTGTATGATTTTTGTAACAATATGTGGCCATATTTCAATGTGAAATAAAGGGCAAATTGGAAACGGACAGGACTTTGAATCAAAGAAGACTTGTATGATTTTTTGTAACAATTTGTGGTTGGATTTGAAGGTGAAATAAAGGGCAAATTGGATATTATCTTTCTAAAATGGCTTCTTTGTCAAAGAAAAAGTAATAATAAATAAATAATCAATAACATACTGGTATCGCGTTAAGATTCTTTTGGAATAATGAAGGCAATAAATCTTTGGTCATAAAAAGACCAATGCCCTAATAAATACGATAATTAAGGTCTAGAAAATGCTCGAGTCAGTGCTAGATAGCTGGTACGATAGATAGCCATGGTCTTCTTCAACCATAGAAATCCCCTAGTGGTTTGTAATGACTTAGGCCTTGCTACATACCATTGAAAGAAGACAAGACAGAGGAGGAAAAAAAAAAAAAAAAAAGGAAACACGAAGTGATGACGCCATCTGGGCTAGGTTGCTTTTAAGGTCATTGGCCACAAGACCAGCTTGCCCGAAGGTGGAATGACAATCCTGCTTTAATGACAGTTGTTCCACCATAATAAACACAGGCTTGTCTTTATAATACATAAACACGTCCTACTGGTAGGACAGGTGGTTTTGATATTTGTCCAGCAGTGCCGTCTGCAAACAGATTACATCACTGCTGATAAATGCACGTAATTTTTTCGCGTGCAGTTTCAAAGAAAACTGCTCGGTTTGGTTTCGTTAAATGGCTGATGATGGATGAAATAATTCAGTCCATTACCCGAGGATGGCCACAGGGAAGGACGATTCTGTAAGATGTTTATCGTCGGAGTACCCGGAATTGTGAGATCCAAAAAAAACTGCCTTTTATTATTTTGAATTGAAATTAATAAAAAATAAATTACAATATTTCTCATCAGAGCTACTTTGGTTGGCCGGACCTACCCAAACATTGTTACTAGCCTTTTTTTTTAAGTAATAATTCATTTCCTGTCGCTAGAGAGCGCTACCGTCAAACAGTTCCGTTGCTTTTCTTGAAGATTTTCACAATTCGTATAACAGAAGAACAATTTCAATGTTTAATTTCAAAATACAGAAGCAGATGCTGGAGAGAAGAGTACAAATCCCTAGATGGACTGCAGATAAAATTACATTGAAATTCTATTTCTCAGTAATTTTATCGCTCTCAGCTTCTGGATCTGATCTCGTAATCATTTAATGTCTTTCATCTTCTCCCACCGAGTTCCTCCTCAACAGTCTTTTGCTATTTTTAATCATAAAATAAACACCGAAGTCCTACAGCCAATTAGACGTGTCCTCTCGGTTGAAATTGCGCACGTGTTTCTCATAATGAGAGCTATTAAATATAGGTTTCGCCTTACGGTGTCACGTGGTTGCTAATTGAAACTAGGAATGGGAAGGGGAAATGGGGAAGGTGAAAATATTTGGCGCATATTTCCATCTTTGTTTAGCAGGTATGAATCCAAAGAGTTCCTGCGCTATTCTTAGATGGACCCAACGCTGAGTCACTGCCGACTCAAATGAGTAATGTGTCCAGAGATATAAATACAAACCTGCGATTTTCATGTAGGTGCGTTTGGTTAATTGGCTGCTAAGCACGCTTTCAGTTACAGTCCAAAGGATCTTAGTTTTCCAGCTTTGAATGATACAGATCCGTGATCGAACCTGTGACTTTCCACTCAGGAAACTGAAGTCGTTACTGACTGAACTCTGAGACTCACTTGAGTATAAATAGTTGAGTTGTCCAGCAATGTTTTTTTCTTGTTTCTTAAAAGAATGTTAAAATAAATTTGCTTTAATTGCCTAACTTTGTATCAGCTATAAAAAGATTGGTTTTCAGGAACCTTACAGCGAAGGGTTTGATTTCGACAGGTAAGTTTTGTGGAGAAAAGAAGATCACTGCTTCACAATGGGATTAAAAAAAGACAAACTGGCCAAGGAGGGATCGCGACAAAAATAAGTGGCACTCCTTCGGCCGTTGCTGCTCATTTTAATCTCTTACGAGCGTAGTCACGTGCATTCCACGCTCGCTTCATTTTGCGAAAACTTTTACGGCCTTGGAGAATTTAAATTCTCATAAACTCCACCTAAAACGGGAATCCTTCAAATCGCGCGCTCAAACACTTCGCATTTTTAGCGAGGGTTTATGGACTTTTGGAAAATACCTCAGCACGGCACACGTTGCCCCCCCCCCCTCCCAACACCCCCCCCCATGTGTTCGTTCGTCCTCATCCTTTACCTCCACGTGGAACGGAAAAGCAAAATTGCGAAAGGGGTGTACGGACTTTTGTCTCTAGTGACAGGTCATATTAACTGTAATCTGTTGTCAGTTGTGCTTTCCAACGGAGGTCACCCGGAGGTGGGATGGTTTCGGCGTCTAAGGTGCAACTCGTAATAAAGAGCGTTATTCAATAGCGGGACTGGTATTGCTGCAGCGTCATCCTCTGCTGCCTTCCCCCCTCCCCTTATCAACCTTTCTAGGCAGATAGGCGTTTGTTTGAAGCCCACTGCCGCTGCCTTTTGTTGCTGGAGGCTCAATAAAGGGTTCTGGCGTGCGGCGCGCGGATAGTGATAACGTAGGAGGTGCGGCTGACTCACCCCATCTGCGGCGACTAACTTGCAGCCTGCGACACATTAGTCCGGTAGTGTTTTACCGTGCACTGCAGGGAACCACTGCGGGGAAACATGACCTAGTTTTAAAGCGCAAAGGGGAAGGTGTAATTAATGTTTAAAAACCTGCTCCCGAAGCATGTATTTTAATATACTGTTGTTCTCCATCATTTGCCGGAATACGATTTGGGCAAAAAAATCTGATTACAAAGGCGGTAATAGCGTCTTAGTCATCACTCTTTACTAGCCGACTTAATTTTTGGTTTACTCTCTCAACTGACGGGGAAAAGCTTCCTCGGTAGCGCAACTTCAATCAATTATCGTCCATTATAAGTGCTCCCTTTCGTTTTTATTTTCATTGCAAGAACTAGTTTGCCCTTTAGTGCCTTATTAACGTAATTCTGTATTGGTTCACACAACGCCCACAGTTAATAAACAATAGTTTTTATTTAAGCTTCTTTACAACAAACAGAATAAAACTTAAATATAGCAATGGAGCATTCAAAAGAGCAGACGACGCACTGCGATGCGCTTTTGATTGTTGCAAATATGCAACAATAAAAAGTCTGTGCATTGTTACACTTAAAGCAACAGCGCCTGTAAATAATACTTTTAAGCGTATTTATAAACCTCTAACTTAGATCAATAAATGATTTTTTGTAGCCCAATTGTGTTTTGCCTTATTAACTAAGAATATTGATTTTGCTTGGTTACGTATGATGCCTAGGAACAATTACAAATTCAAAACTGTTATTTTTTATACCTTCCACGTGCAGTAAAAGCCGTTTGGTATTGAGTTAGGTTATTATAGTCGGATTTCAGATTCAACTGCAGGACGATCAGCGTGAGTATTTCACAACACATAATTTCGAAGTGGAAATACTGTAAAGCTTTCTTTTTCATTTTTTTCTATGCTATGTGGCAATTGGCCGCAATTGTAATTCTATTTAAACTCTCTTTTGCCGAGTTATTCTTGGGGGCAGTGAAGGGCAGGTGCGTGTATTCTTGGAGACTAAATTTAAAAGAAGTCCCAGACGGCTTGTCAGCTATCGATTGCGTAACTTCTTGGAAGAGAGAGTGCAGCCAGCAGGCACGAGAGAGACAGAGAGAGCATCAACTCGATGAGTAATTTATTTGTGAGGACTCCGTCCCATAATCCTCTTTCTCAGGTGTTATCATCGGAAGAGTGGAAGCGAACTGAGCAGTCTCCCGCTCACATGGCAAGTCGCGTGCATTATGGCAGCAGTCACGTGGCTGTAGTTAGCGGGACGCTCAGAAATGGGGGAATGGAATCGTTCGGTGGACTCAATCAGCGGGATTCTTCGACACTCTCCCCCCCCCCCCTCGATGCCGAATCACCCGTACGCGTCAGCAGCAAACAAAGTAAACGTGCTGTCTTGCAGCCCACCCCCCTGGTTTTTATTACTCCATCTTCGTACTGCCTCTCTTTTGTCTTCTCCTCCCCGCTATCCGTTTCATCAAATCCACCTAATCCCCTATTCCTCCGCTCCGTTTCCACCGGGCTTATCTCTCCCCTCATTTGGTTTCGGGGTCTTATCTTTTTCGCCATTCCTCGCGTGGTGCGGCAGACACACACAAGGGCGGATTGCAGACAGAGAGAAAGAGAAAAATAATTCACTAAAGCCCCGACGAAAACACTTGCCAGTTCAGGGCATCGTAGCTCGAGTGATTTGATGCACTCCCGGCCCCAGGGAGTTAATACCAGATTCCCTTTCAGCGCGATAAGATTAATTTGATTACAGTGGGCACGTTTTTTTCTGACCCACATTGGTTTCGGAGCAGGTTTAAAGTGATGATCGGTAGGCTTAACCCTTTCTGCCGGGGTCCAATACGTCAGGCGTTGCGGGGAAACGGTGCGGGCAGAAGAAAAGGTTAAGCAGAACACACCGCCATAACCGGAGTTCCTTGCTCCGTAGTTAAAGAGGATAGCAGCACTTATGACATACACTATCTGCAGGTGCACTTAGGCAGGGGAGTGGGAAGGGGTGGAAGAATGGGCGCATGCGCTTTCAGTTTCCCTGCCTAGTGATTTTTTTATTTTTTTTTTATTTTTACATTTGTAATCCAGTTTCCAACCCTCCAGCATTTTTGTCTTTTTGCCCTCCAGGAATCTTTCACTTTCGACTTTATTCGCCGTATACACGTACGTGGCGCGCGCTGGTCTCGGCGGTGGCGTCTTCGTTTCTCAGAGGACGCGGCAAAAATCTGGAATCCCCCAACTTCACATTTCTGAGCGGGAAACATTACCCCCTTGCGGGTTCCAAAAATGCTTGCAAAGCGGATACCATTATGTGTTCTACGGTTCTCGTGTCCGCCGCCGCCACGTAAATTCGGGCCGAGCCAGGTCAGCGTTTCGGTTAACTACGTTTCTTGCGAAAAAAGCGACCATTCCCAGAGGTAACGTGAGGTTGCCGAAATTGTGTTTCGCATTCCTGCGTGTGATGCTACGTCCCTTCCACCCCCTCGACTCCCCCTTGACATCGCCTCGCTTTCTGCTCCCTTGCTGACGGCTACAAGAAACCCGCTAATCCTGTTGCGATAAGTATCGAATCCAGGCTGACACTCGGAGCTAATGCGAGACTTGAGAAGACCCACAATTTCCAAGCAGGACGAGCTAAACTCTTGTGACAAGAATATCGACCCGCCAGACGTCGCAAAAGTGAATTGGCTTCCTTAAAGCCTCCCCGTGTAAGGCGGTGTTGTCAGGCGTCTGTCTTGTTTGATCGTCAAACATTAGTATCGTTAATAACGTGAATACTCCCTCGCATTTGCTATCGCGATCTCGCTAATCCCGAGATAAAATATCAGTCCTGCACACTCGTTATACAGTGTGACAATATTAGTCCTCAAGAATTCGATGCGTGCACACAATTGACTGCTTGTGTCACTTTGCAAACGTTCAAAGGACCGACTAAGCTCAACTACACACACCCTGGATGACATCTACTTCGAGCAAACTGCCGTAAGATTCTAATATCTGAGAATATCAAGGATATGTGTGTCCCGAGCACCCTGTGAATCGAACAACCTTAATATACTTCGTATTCAGTTCATCTAAATGCCTCCAAGAAGGCTTGAAATCACATTCTGTAATTTCCTTGACCTTCTGCAGTATTGAACGTGATTAATCATTGGCAACTTCTGCTTGATGAGATGTGGGATTTCTGTTATAAGAAGAAATAAAGGGCACGTTGACACTGGATCTGTTATTGATAGCAACCAGCTTAGATGCTGACAGGAAGCCCGATTCATTACAATTTCTAAAGCAATGGAAGTGGATGCTTGCCGATAACGGCAAGAGGAACTACTAGAAATTGTATTACGTTGATTGGACATTTGTCCAAAGCTTCTTGACGGACTTCCAACTCAAATGGACAAAGCGGATAATAAGCATCAGTGCAACTCAATTGAATTTTACATTACTGGAGTCAAAATTGCGCTTATAAAGACGAGTAGCCTTTGTACGCCTTGTGCCTTTTTTAGTATGAAGACTGCTTGTTAAAAATGTAGCACCAACTTTCCAAGAAAACAACGACGTAGCTCATCGCTTCGAAAAGATTGTTGTGAAGTGGACAGTAAACAGAACCATTACTCCAAACTTCAATCCAATGAATAACTTACTTTATGAAGCCGCTATTTTGAAGTTTGTTACCAAAGAACTCTTTCTGAAGATGGGACATTCATTACCGATGAGATCGAGTAGTCGTTTAGACAATAACGTCATTGATTTATGGTAAATACCATATCTATATGGATCCAAAATAAAATATTTTACAGGGTTCAAATTTCTTTCTTTCTTTTTGATGCTCGATATCAAAATGGCGGTAATTAGAACAGTTTGGTTACCCCTGTACTTTTTGACACTTGATATTAATACAGGGCGGTATAATGGGGTAGCAGTTCAGTATCTGAAGGTCAAGACGATCAATATTGATCACCTTAATGCCTTATTGATATAAGGAATTGAAATGATACAAGATGATGATGGATATAAAAGACTAGAAACCATTTTTCTCACATAGCAACACAATACAAAAGATGCACAATTATAATTATCCACGTCCTTATTCCGAGGTAATTTTCTTCCCAATGTCTCTCTGATCCCAAAGATCCAGACGAAAAGAATCTTAACCAAGTACAGAAGTGAGTATTAAAACACTAGCTGTTCGCTCGTGTGCGTGTAATGAGACCTGTAGAAAACCTCCTTCCTGTCTGAAATGTATCAGATGTTTCAGTCATTACTGAGGGAAATGGGTCTCTAATTGCATTAATTTCGCTTGCATTCCAACCACAACCCAAACCACCAGAACCTTAAACACTCTCCGAATGAAATACGGCCACCCCTTCACCCATTATTAACGTGGAAACGAAGACGACTTGGTTTGTAACTGTAAAGAGTCTGCATCAGCCCGAGGGACTTTTCTTCTGTCACCTAACTCCTCCTCCACCCCTTTTCTCCCCACCACATCACAGCCGCAATCGGAAATGTCGAGATTATATTTAATATCAGAAATATAATTATTCGTAAACTCAGGAAATGAGAAAAGTCCGCCGTATTCACACTCGTTCCCCTTTCCTTCCCTCCCTCCCTTCTTACCCTCCTTGGTTCCACCTTCTCGAAACGCCAAGACGAACGTGAGCGTTAATAACCTGTCGCGTTAATGAAAGCGAAATGTTAGCGAGCAATTCTTTTTCGATGGAAACTGTTTCCGCTCTGGGAGATGCAAGTTTTTATTAGGTTTGTACAACTTCGCATGCGAACGTTCCCGTAGTTCGCACAGACGCACACACTCCGCAGTTAGCAACACCAGTTGAGGCGTACATTGTGCTTTGTGTTAATTTAATAGAAAACCCTCTCTAAGGTGTACCGCCTCACAAGTCTCGAGCGTCTACTAAGACGATTATTTTAATCACAGATAAGCGAGTAAATATGTACTTACTGCTGTAGGTGGTAGCGAAGAATTTCTCAGTTAAAGTCTCAGAAATTACGAATGTTTCCAGAAGAATTATAGTTGCAGGACGAGGAAATTGTTGGTAACAGAGTGCGAGACTTGGACTGGCTGCAGGTACTACCTTTGTAGCCGAAGAATGATTTTGTAACTTTTGACTTTCTTTTCCGATAACTCTCATCGTTCAGAATGCAGATTTAGTCGTAGTTGCTAATGGATATGTAACTGCAGGATGCCAATGTAGTTGTAGGATGCGATTGCACATGCAATTGCTAATGGATATGTAGCTGCAAGATGCAATCGCACAGATAGTTTCAGTTGCTAATGGATATGTAGTTGTAGTTGCAGCATGCGATCGCAGAGGTAGTTGCAGGTTCCTAATGGATATGTAGTTATAGTTGCTAACGGACATGTAGTTTCAGGATGCGATTGCACATCTAACTGCAGGATGCCACTGCAGACGTAGTTGCAGGATGCAGACGTAGTTGCAGGATGCAGACGAAGTTGCAGGATGCAAACGTAGATGTAGTTGCAGTTGCTAATATGTATATATATGCAGTTGCAGTTGCTAACGGACATGTAACTTCAGGATGCGATTGCACATCTAACTGCAGGATGCCATTGGAGATGTAGTTGCAGTTGCTAATGGTATGCAGTTGCAGATGTAGTTGCAGTTGCAAATGTAGTTGCAGTTTCTAATGGATATGTAGTTGCAGTTGCAGATGTAGTTGCAATTTCTAATGGATATGTAGTTCAGGATGCGATTGCACATGTAACTGCAGGATACCAGTGCAGATGCAGTTGCTAACGAATATATAGTTGCAGAATGCAATTGCTGATGTAGTTGCAAGATGATTTTTCAGCTTAAAATATTCCAAGTTCTGCGTGAATGTTTTAAGCGAGAATTCTGTTGGAAAGAAAGCACAACGTAAAATTATGACGTTAATTTCTTTACGATCTGATATGCAGAAGCCATTAGCACAGGAAAGGAAAATAGTTCCAGCCTACCTTCATCATACACACACACGTGTCTGCAACAAGAATGGAATCTTTAACGTGCTCGGAGCTGGCCTGTATTAAAATCTGCTTGTTCAATATTTTGTATCGGCAGACTAACGCTACCAGGGTAAATAGCTGCACTGCATATCGAGAGTAAGCATGCGTATCACATCGGGTTTTTTGCTCCGTAGTTAATAGCCCGTGGTTTGCATTCAGATTCCAGAGACCAGTTATCATTAAAGAAGTGCACTTAGGAATCGTTCTGGGCTTCTCTTAAAAATAATCCCAGAAAACATTGCAACGTTATCTCTTCTTATTGCTCTTAGGATAATACAAGAACACGAGGTAATTCAACCCTCTTAGACACATACAGAAAACAGCAAAACGATGCAAATATTTTAGAATAACAGTAATAACTCAAATCCACATAAGTAGGCAAAAATCTAGAGAGATTGGTAGGGACTAAAGAGGACTTAACAGTAAAGTGGATGCATTGAAGGGAATTTTCGTGATCTGCTACGCGTATTTATTCTGTATTGCCACTGGAAAGAAGCAGTATGGATTCTGAATACATAAATTAGTACGTTGTGGTAAAGTGGTGCTTACGGAAAAGCAGGGTTCGATGGGAATTCTCTTGTCTCTTGCGATTGCATAATAATAAATAACGAATTGTCCAAAAGAGGACTATCAAAATTGAAATCGGAAACTCCCTCCTTGAGAAATAGGTTTATTCGAACCTAAATGTTAAAATATGAGATGGACATTTGTCAAGAATCTTGGAAAATGTCTTTCATTGGTTGATCAATATCCGGGATATTACTTTCCTAAATCCCTGTCCAAAATTGGTAATTATACATGGATTCGCGACAGATATTTATGATTTAGAATTATGGCAGAGCAATAAGACCCCCCCCTCCCTTCCCCCAGTAAAAGGCAATGATATTGCCATTAAGCCAGCAATCTTTATTTTCAATAAAGATGATTGGCGAGATTAGGACTTCAACTGTTCTGAAAATTTCAGCATCACAAGCTCAAATGTTTGGATGGTTCTAAGGTGAGTATCAATGTCCTCTGTACCTGTGGCACTACGCAGTGGGTGTAGTATTCCAATTAGTGGAGCGGATCTAGTTTTTATTGAAAATGTCAAGGTTTTCCTAATTACAGACCTGTTTCATCTTTCTAGGTGTTTTGTACAAAATATAAAAAAAACTTGACGAACCACTAGTTGGAATTGCCTTTTTGTTCTTTGGTGTCGCAACCCCTTGTGTCTTAAACTCCCTCGGAAACCTTGTGAAAGCGAAATTTCTCAGAATAGTCCTTTAATATTATCCTTCTCACCGGACTGTGGGTTAATTATTTAACGTCCTTCGAGAAGGCGCATATTTTGCGTTCAGATCTGAAAATGATTCTTAGATGGACGGTAAAGATTAGCACCACGTCCTCTAGACGCTCCGTGACTAGATGTGGGGGAAATAGGAGAATACAGCAGACATTTCGCCAGGGGTCGTGACTGTATCACGGTCACGACCCCATAGTTAGCGCCAAAATACTTGAAAAGGCGGTAGAGCCAGCTCGGCTTACAAGTATTCTGAAAACTCATCAATTGAACTAATCCGAAAGTCAAAGGTTATAGTGGTGGCGGGGAGAGGGAGGGGTTTTGGGAATCACTCGAAAACCTATTTTAGTGTACTATATGCTAAACTGAAGACTGCTGATGGAAACTTTCATTTTTTGGGGGGAAACACAATGAAGGTTATATTATAAACCAATTTTAAATTAATTTTACAATTTATTTTATACAAAATGGGACAGTCGTGTGCATAATTTTTGTTCAAAAAATTTAAATCGCGATAATAGTTGTTAAAATGGGCACATCCAACGCAGAAGAGAGGTGGGGAGAACGGATCGAATAGCAGAGCCACGTGATTTTGTTATTTTTTGCGTCTTAACACGGGAAGGTACCACAGAAGGGCCAGATTGATGCGCCACGTTTAATCTTTCTGCAGGTAATAATTACAAATCCGCAAAGGAATCGCTATTTCCGCAGACTTGAGAAGACTCCACTCGCTGGAAGAACCATTAGGCGACTGACCCGCCACCTATCCCGACTTCTAACCAAGTCGTTTTCTGATGATAATCGCTGATATGATTCCCTCCAGTAATTAGAATCAGGGTTCGGTAAATCGGAATTTCATTGAATTCTAATCGATGTATTCCAATCCACAGATAACCAGAAGTGCCATTAATCAAGTCAAGGAGGGTCTGCCTGCATGATTCTGCTCGACGCAGATATCTCCGTTCAATTAGGTTTTCTTCTTCGCGCAGATTTTTCCGCTTCTTTTACTTTGTTCCAACTCCACCTACCTCCGGTTTAGAAATTTGTTGCCTGCCGCACCTCCCTTAGCGGGCATCTCTCTCTCTCTCTCTCTCTCTCTCTCTCTCTCACAAAGAATAAAACCCTCAAGTGCGCGCGCCAGAGCAAGCGATTATATTTTACATGCAATTATTCTTAGTCGTAATAAATAATGGAACACGTGAATATTTCTGATTTTGATGTTTCCCACAGCAGAAAGTAACCTACGCGTAACCCAGGGCAACGCTACGTCACACAAATAATGATAAACAGCGCAATAAAGATGAACCTCGATTAATAAGAAAAGTTTCTTTGTTTTGTTTTAACTTTTACGTAAGGTAGCGGATTAATCTTTTTTTCTCTCTTAGAATTTGGGAGAATATGATCATTAACTTTTCTCCTGGATGTTGTAGATGGTTATTCGTGCGCGAAATATTCAAGGGGTTTATCCTCAAAGGGTTTAATTGAACAAAAGAAAGAAGCATGAGACAGTTACAGACAACTACACGATTCCGATTTGTATGAACATTATAACGGAATAGATTGCAAAAAAAACCTCTTGGGGTAAGGTGGAAGAAAGCTGATTGGGAGACCATCTCGACAAGAAAAGTATCTTGAATAGATCCAGGGATTCGCTAAGGGGGGGGAAGTCTTTTGACGTTATGTACTTAGACTTCACTAAGGCTGATGTATAAACTGGAAAAAGGTTGAAGTTTTTGGTAAGGTCTCGTGATTAAAAGGTAGGAAACAGATTCATGGAGGAACAGTGTAACAAATGTGGTCCATCCGGTCTCGAATCCCCCCTTTGGATTCCTTCCTCTTTCTTATTTTCAAAGGTGATATTGACGAGGGTATCCAAAATAAGCTATATCAAAGTCTTCTGATAATTTGAAGATGGGAAAGTTGGTTAACAATGCGAGCCAGGCCATGTTTCAAGAAGACTTGGATCGGTTGCATATAAGTCCTAAAAATGGCAAATAAAGTTTAATGCTTATAAATGTAAGGTTATTCGTGTGGGAAACAGCAGTCCTGGACTCGTGTATAAGCTGGAGGAAGCTAATAGTGGTTCAACACACAAAAGACTTGCTATGATTGAATTCAAGAAGGTGTTATGATTCCATCTGACATGAACTTTTCCTCGCATGTAATTAAGAAGACTGCATATGCTAGGAAGACATATGATGTCCTGTCTATGGTATATAGGACCTTTGCTAGTAGTGAGAATTATCCCTCTATACAAGCTGATGGTTAGACCGTATTTTGAATATCGTATCCGGGACTGGAGAACTCACCTAAAAAAAAGGCAACTTTTGGAGAAAGTTCAAAGGCTGACCAGGTTAGCGATAAGTGCAAATCGATACGCAGAAGGGATTGAGTAAAATGAATGGGGGAGGTCTGTTCTCCTTCGTAGGTGAAACAAAATCCAGGAGGCACAAGTATAAATTCTCAGAGAACAGCGAAGGATTTAAAATATTCACTTTTAGCCAACTGGTTGTCGAACATTGGATTAAGCTTACCAAAGTGACAGAGGCAGTGAGTCTGGCTAAGTTCAAAGGGGAATTGGATGGTTACTTTGTGGGAATAGTATAAATATTCTCTTTTGTTTTATTTTTCAGCTGACGCACAAAAGATTCTCTTCCTTCCATTATTTGGCCTTACAAATAATATTCATAGATTTCTTTTGTGTTCTTACAAACCGATACAGAATCGAAACAGCAGAAATGACCCCCCCTCCTCCCTTCTGCTAGGCGCCTCACATCCTGTCTATTTGTTCAGCTAAAATAACCTGTTTTACTTTGATACCGCGTTGTATTTTTCAACTATAATTTGTATCCATCCAGTTTTCCGTTAGAAATGCATTGATACA
Source organism: Mastigoproctus giganteus (assembly GCF_048544385.1). Taxonomy (NCBI): domain Eukaryota; kingdom Metazoa; phylum Arthropoda; class Arachnida; order Uropygi; family Thelyphonidae; genus Mastigoproctus; species Mastigoproctus giganteus. The sequence continues at coordinate 134,444,238 of NC_143580.1, forward strand.
TTCTGGCGGATCGGAACTTCTAATTTACATACAATAGCGCAGATCGTATGGAGTTACGCTCGTGACTGACTGCGCTACGCACACACTGCCCGCTAGTCTTAAACACACATTAATAATGTGCCCGCGTACACGTTGTCCGTCCCTTTCAGTACCAGCTGTACCGTTAGAACACCTGCAGCATGTCAACGGTTCCTGCACCCTTTCTTTCAGCTGTTCCCGTAACCAGCATCAGTCACCGCTGGCACTGATGTTACCTTCAATGACAGTCCCGAAGAGGGGGACTACGGGAGGTCCTTGCTTAACAAATTGAATTTTGAAACTTCCCCTGCCCGTTTTCATTCGTGACAAATCGTATTGCGGAACCTCAACATCTCGAATATTCGGAATTAAATCAACGAGGCCATTTTGACTCCGAATTTTTAACTTTAAGAAAGAACACTGCCATTTTCTCCCCCCATACATCAACTGGAAATGTTCATTGTTTGATATAACAACGTCGAAAAGACGACTGAATTTATTGAACAGACGACTGAATAGGCAACAATGGTAAAATAAATGTTTTTCAGTCTGTCTGCTTAAGATTTGTGCGATCTTTTTTTACTTAGAAAGCCCCGGGCCGTCTTGTCCCTAAAACAGTTTCGTTATAGCAAAGGTCATTAGTAAGCGCGTGTTCTTTCTTATTATCAAATCAAAGTTTGATTAACAGTGGAGAGCAGACGACTCATACGCAACAATGAAAAAAAAAATGGATGAAAGCGCATTAATACAGAAAGAACGAATGGAAAAGGAGGAGGGGGAGAAGATGGGAAGAAGGTGGGGAGGGTGTGGAACCCACTTCTATCCGATGTCCAGAGCGCATCAGCCCAGTTGCAAATGGCGACTGTCGGATGCTTTGATCAGAATGGCTTAAACAGGTAGCTCGGCTATCATGGCATTTCGGCTCGGAGGCAGATGGCCCGTGTCAATCATAGCCATGGCAACAGGGTACAGTCCTAATGAGATACATTTACAGTCCGAAGCTGCTGCTGCCACCGATCAGGTCTTTAGTTTGCCTAGCAGGTCCCCGGGGCTCCTCAGAAGGAATGCACACCACGCCCTGTCTGGTATAACGTCGCCAATTCCGAAACTCGTGGCTCTGGTGCAGTGTGCAGATAAAGAGCCCCGAGTCAGTCTGACAGCGAGACGTATTACCTGTCACGGAGAGCGACTGTCGTGAGAGATGAACTGTTCCCGTGGAATCATTCGGACATGACGTCATCTCGTGACAAAGTTACGTGGAGGTGTACGATTGAATTGTGTGTTACGGGCAGTACGGGGTGTGTGCGTGGGGTGGGGGAAGGGAGGGGAGTCTGGCGTCAGGAGATGGGAACGGTGCTGGCGGTAGAAAATTGTATTTTTTTTTTTTTTTTTTTTTTCTATTAGCCCCGAAGCCAAAATCGGACAGTTTGATGGTCCGTGGATCGTTGCCGATGTCGCTGAGATTTGCTCATGAAATGGCAATCTGAATCCGCATTCGTAATGAGGTGGAAAACGAGATAAAAATAGCGGTAGACTATACAGAATTCGTTTACAGCTCTGAACTGTCATTGCAGAGTCACGCGGTTTTATATTGCCCATGGAGTTCACCTATAGAAAGATCATTTTGTGAATGAAATATTAAATACTGGAGGTTTAGTTAAATTTTAGGTCCCGAAAAATGATTATTTAACTACTAGTGAATAATATATAGTACTTCTAAGATACTACAGCTAGCAAGATGTGGCCCGGAAAAGAAAAACAAGGGATCTAAAAATATCATGGTCCCTTGGCCATTTTTTTTTTTTTAAACTTGAAAGTTGTCGATTTTTTTTTAATCATTTGATATTTTAATTCGTTTTTCAAGTAGTTATTATAATTGCGTACCAAACTGGTTAATGTCGACTTCATTCTGAAGGAGAACAGAATTGGAGTCATAGGTTGGAAAGATTGAACAAGATTGGAAAGGAAGACAAATGTAAAAATCTGATAATGACAACGATTTTATTGGTGGATGAGTTCTGAAGCCTCTACCCTGTGGATAACAGCACACTGATGGGTTTATAACAAGCTGATAGGGCGAAATATTTTTACGGACCTCAGTAATCCGAATCTCGTTAATTCGAAGTGTCAGATTGAAAAATGAAAAACATTATAACCACGTAATAACCTTCATGGATTGACCCGTGATGACGCGACATATTTTAATATGGCAGAGTCCAGACAATTGGACACTCATTAATCCGAGGTAACCCTATCAAAAAGAAGCAATTCTTACCAAATCATGGATTCACATATCAGAACGAAAATACGCAGATTCAGAGGGATTTTTAAATTAAAAACTAGTTAAACGTTGGCTTAAAAATCATGTAACGCACTTTAATTATGATTTGAAAATTATTAATTTTTTTTAAGTTTATGTAAAATCCTACAGCGATGAACGATCGCACAGATTTCTTTTGGTTAGATGAAAATTTAAAAAAAAAATTTTTTATCGATTAAAATTTTAACATTAAGTTATACATTAAGTCATTTAAGCACGACGATAACCAGTCAGAAGATTGGTAGACTTTTCACACGCTCAGTCGACATTATCTTTTTTTGCAGAACATTCAACCAAGCTGAAACTTAATGAAGGCTTCATTTCTACTAAAAATAGGAATAAACTTAAATATTTAGATAATAAAAAAAGTAATTCCCATTTAATATAATTAACTCGCGAGTTAATTTATTGTTAATTTAATCTCGCTTATCATCTGGCTGCAATTTGCGCTTCTCTCCTTTGAACGAATATTCCTGTAAACAATTACAACAGGCGCTCGCCAGACATCGACCATGTTTATTGTTAAGCGAATCTCTAAAAGCACAGCTCGACATTATCGTGTAAAGCACATTGTCCTTTCCATTTATTTACGTACACGAAAATGTTGCCTTGGACGAGACCAAGGACCTCCGTTACAGCCACTCTTGGAGTTGACAGTTTATCTTGTCAAATGTAGAACTGTCGCGCCATTCGGAAACTGCAGTTTTAGTTCCTTATTAGGCACAAGAAACAGTCTGCTTTTTCCCACCAGTTTTTTTTCTGTTAGTGTTCCCTCTAATATAATATTCTTGTTTGTTCTTTTGAATTTTAAAACTTAATTAAAGGTATTAAGCTGTAAAGGTACATTCGTGTAGTAATATTAAGTCATGTTCCCCTATGGAAAAAAGGGAAGTGACGTCGGTATAATATGAAATAAAAATATCAAGTTCATTAGTCAAATTTCATTGTTGTTGATAAAAGTAGAAGTGTCGTCTGCTTGAAACAACAAAAACTCATTGTTGGCTTTCAACGAGTCAAATTTTATTGTCGATGATAAAGGTGGAAGTGTCGTCTGCTTGAAAAACAAGAAACATTCATTGTTGAATTTCAACAATACCCGAAAATGCACGCAAAAATTATTTTTTCTAATAATGTGGAACAAAATTATAAAACTGCTCTTGTTATAAGCAAGTAAATATGGACCTGGCGACTGCAAGAGTACTATAAAAGAAAAATATATCTAAGAAGTGGGGGTGAGCAGTGTCTCTGAAAATGAAAACGCGTTCATTTTCAGAATGTGTGTGTTAAAAAATACTAGGGAATGTCGGCCGCAACACGCTGGTGATGTGGAGTATCGATTGTTGGCGAGACGTGAGAGAATGCTTTCAGTGTCATTTAAGGACAATATGAGGCCATCGTCTGCCCGTTTTTTTTTTCTCTCTCTCTCAGAGGGATATTAAGATTTTTTTTCTAAAGCTTTTCGTTTTAAACGTATGCGCCTGCGTACTTTCTTTAATCACGCATTGATGGAATACTTGCCATAAGCTGATTTCTAACACATTCAGATTATGGTCAGATAACGATCTCAAATACTACTCGGCTCAAAGTGTCACCACATTTCTCCTTCTACGTCACCGGGCAGGCATCTCCTGTTGCCTCACTCGGCGTTAGATGACAGCTTGAAGTCCAACATTCTAAGGAGTGCCACTACACTTGGAGGGAAACGGGGGATCAAGATGCATCGCTATCCCCGGTAGGTTTGATCACATTCGGGGGACAGATAAGTCTTGTTAGGGCACCAGGTGTATTACGATTACTTTAAGATAAGATCTCCACCTCCTTGGCAACCTCAAGTCGATGCAGCGGTTGTTATAAAATCTGCGTCCCGGTTAAGTGTCCTCTTCCCCCCCCCCAACCCCGATCTGCCTGCGGCCATCACTTCGTCCGTCCTTACTGTGACCGGAAGGCGGAGCCGGACTGCACGTCGATTGCTTCGACCTTGGTCCTCACGCACCTCTCGCAGCCAGCAGGAGGGCAGGCAGCATCACCACCCTTCATTTGTTCGGGGGGGGGCCTCCCTCCTCCTTCGTCTTCTCTCCGACCGTCATGTATGACAACGTTGTATCAGCGGGTTCCTTCTTATTGGACAGCGTTTTGCGCACTTCTTTGTATTCACCACCTTCTTGACTGTAATTGCACATTAAGGTTGTTGTGACTGATGGTGACCTTGATATCTCGTGGATCTTCCTCCCCCCCTCCTTTTTCCCACTTCTTCAGTTTCGGGTATTTTACTCGGTACAGTAGACCTCTAATACATCAGCTCAGCGTTAGTTTTTGCACAAATAACAGCGCCGACCAATTAAATGGCGCATGAGCGCGTTCGGCTAATGATATCATGCGCACGTGCTGTAATTGCGATTCGGTTGTTGCAGCTTCTAAGCTGTAACATCGCCGCACAATGTGTTGCAACGTCTTTCCATTGCTTTTAAGTCCTCGACGACTTTCCATCATACATTTCCGATAACCCTCCCACTCCGAAGTCCCTCTTCAAAAACCCCCACCTCCATAAAGTCCTCCTGTTTGTTGTCCGAGAACAGATATCCAGCTCATCTCTGAGCAGCTGTAAAACAAATTGCCAGGGGTGGAAGTGGGAGACGGAGGGGGGTGGAGAAGAATAAGAAGGTGGAGTAGAAAGAAGTCATAAAACCGCCGATATCCATTGCTAATGTGGCTGTCGCGATGTGGTTCCAAGTCCCTCCCAATTCTCCGGTTGTAGTGCTTCGCAGTCACTAAAGATTTTATTACTGCGGAACATGGAACTCCCGTGGCGACAGGATCGTCTGTCCGCTCAGCTCGTTGTCAGCGGGTGCGATCTGTGGAAAAATGACAGACGATCCTCCATCCATGACGCTAATCCTGCAGCTGGAACGAGAAAAAAGTAGCGGCCTGTCGCAGGGATTTTATTACAGATAAACATAAGTCGAAGGTATTACAAAGTAGAGAGAGATTAGCTCCACTTACAGCTAAGCGGCCACCTTCGAGCTGATAGAACGAGAGGGAGAGAGAAATTGATTTCAAACTGAGCTGAGCAGTGCAACTTGGTCTGGTAAGTGTGCAACTCAAAACAAGATTGATAAAATCCGTATCTGATCTGACTGCAACGTTGTCAACGAGGATTAATTTCTTCTAACAAATCCTCATTCCCAAGGCGTTTGCATACTTTGTTTGACTTTTTAATCCTCAATATCAGCGACCTGGATCTATCTAAATAGCGATCGGGACTGCTGGGAAAGTATAAACCTCGATGAGGTCAAAGGTTCCTTACTACTAAAAGCGAAGTTTTGTCGGCTGTCATAATACTTAACATTAACTCCCTTCACGCAGGGTTAGCTCCAGAACTGGCCGACCCGGACACAAAATCAGGGAGTCCGCGTTCAAGTAAAAAAGAAAGAAAAAATAAATAAATATATCAAGAACAGTCAAATTATAGAACCAACTTATGTGCTTAAATGTCAAAACTTTCCAATAGCTTCCAAATCCATTTCCGTGGATTTGGAAGCTATACGTGGTCTCAATTCCATTCTCAATGAACTCTAATTCTACCTACAACTCGCCAAGCCTCACATTTTTTGAAGGAAACTCAATTATCGGTTTCTCAACCACCACTTACTTCATTTGTCCCAATTATTTGTTCTACGATTCCTTCCTCTCTAAAGACGGTACTTGTCCTTATGGCACTTCCTTGTCGCAAACTACCTCACCTGAAATCTCCTCTCCCAAAAATTTCCCTGTTGCCTATCATTCTTTCAAATCTTTTTGACTTGAGTTCCAAACCTTTGTTTTCCTAAATCTGTTCAATGTAGCATATTGAAACTGGTTTGTATCCGAATCTCCAGCTTCTGCTTGAACTAAAGCTCCCGAAAATTAGTGGTTATAATCAACGTCCTGCCACGCCATTGGAACAGGCCCCTAGTTAGAAACCCATCAACGACACGAGGAACTTTACGTGTCTCCAATGAATATTAACGGATATAAATGTGAACAAAGTGCTTCGAGCTATGGTAATTCGTTATATCTCTGCGACCAAAGGCTTTCCACTCTGGATAAACCTAGAATCGAAAGCGGGACTGAAGAATAATTTGTGGATGGGAGCAAATAAAGCCCTGCTGTGATCAGAAGTAAATATCACCAACTATGTAACAGTGGCATACCGTCTGTAATCGATTTTTCTGCTGCAGATTCCATTTCCAGTATCTGAGAAAATGTGCAGACATTCCTGCAGGGACAAGTCTCTGAGTTCACTGTTTGAACTTAAAGAACATCGAGTGAAATTCCTTAAAGTGCGCAATTCACTAGGCAGGTGCAACTCTCTGACACTAGCAACTATTCTTTCGAGTGATTTGCTAAAATTGGAGGATAAAGGTCGCACCGTTTCCCTCGGGAAGGAACGGCTGCTCTTCTACAACACCCTCCGGGGGACTTAAACTCTCGGTAAAAGAAAGAGAATTTGATTTTCGAAGAAGAGACAAAACGTCTCCACTACAACTATCTATCACGTGATTGACATACTCCAGGGTTCTGCATGCGAAGATCAAGGGGGTTGTAGTCGATAAATCGCACCACAAGTAAATAGCCTTTCTTCCTAAGAAACGTTGTCTAGCGACATCATGGACTAGTCCGTGTATAGTACTGAGGCTAAAAAGAACAAGAAAGAAAGAAGCTCATTCGGATATGATTTTCCTGAGATATCCAAGCTCAGTTGTCTTCAGTGTTGGGTGGTTTAAGATAAGCATCAAGGCAAAGAACACCATAACGTGTCCCTTTAAATTAGATAGATTTCGGGCTAGCTTGCATGTATGTAGGAGGAAATATTGGATTAGTTTCTATCTCGCGTAAACTACCCATAGAATCTACAGACAAAATTTATTTGATCAATTTCCTTGTAGACAGATCAGATGCAGCGTGGTTCAGAAGAATACAACCACATGGAGCACCACATGGATCGTCTTTGGGATCCTTTTTGTTCTTGATGTTCGGATTTTTCCTCCACACCGGGTGGAATATATCCGAGTTCGAATCCCGTCGATGACGTGAAGAATTTTTATGGTCCTTTTTCACAACGTTACTGAGTTAGTCAGTGTCAGGAGAGGGTTGAATGGTTTTTTCTCCCGGAAATCAGGTTTTTCATCCATGAAAAAACTCTACCACACAACTTGCAGACAATATACACGGAGCAATATGGATTTATTCTCTGATGCTCCTAAAACCCTACTAGAACAACAATTGCGTGTTATAATATCCCATTAAGGCACTTTGGCCATGGGCTAACAACAAAATATGGGAATATTCTTTAACAAGAAACACGCATGCTTAGAAAACTGGATAGATTAAAATATGTTAAAATAATATATGTAAGTTATGGGTTACAATACAACCGTCAAGCTGACGTGTCCAGATAGTCACAGGACAGCACCAAATTAAAGATGTGCCCGAATTTATCAGACCCAGAGGCACTTAGCTTACTTTTCCCTGAATGGAACGGATTTTCCATTGTGGGAAATTTTGGATAAGTTTTTAAATTTGAAATTTCAGAAGTGCAATCGATAATTTAGCAGTCTGTTTGTTTATTATCATCTTATGATCATTTTTAGGCCATTTAAAAATTCCAAAACAATGTGGAAAGATGGCCAACTTTCTTTCCTACAACAGATATCAGAAACAACAAAAAAAAAAAAAAAAGATCAGAAGGGAAAAAAATCACGAGGGAGGGAAAAAAAGATCAGGAAGAAAAAAAAACCCTGTAGTATCAGTACATCATCATCGAAGTGGGGTGTTCCCCCCCCTCCAAATTCCTGTGTCCTCCTAAAGGTAGTCCCTCTTTCCCAACACACCCATTCCGCGTGCATTTTGTTGGATGTAATCTTCTGTTTCCCACCACCATCACAAGAAAGTACTCTGTCATTTGTGTTGACATAATTCGGAACAAAACGTACTCTTCATCTCTTCGATGCTTCTGGGGAAACCGAGAGAGGGGGAAAGAGACGGTTAAGAGAAGGAAATAGCTGCCAAGTCTTAGCTCTCTATTGATTTTTTTCCCCGCATCTAGCAGCCGAAAGTATCATCCCCAGCTGACTAGTTTGTCTTCCGTTCTCTACCCAACAACACGAGGCAGCCTCTCCAGGCTTGTAGATGTAATCCAAAACGGAGCGGGATAATAGCTTCCACTATTACGACACACGTTATTATAAGAAGAAGAAGATGGTTAGTTCCGTACACTCCCACACCCCCTATCAACTCTCTTCGGATCCCAGAAAACACTTTCATTTCCTCTCTTAATTGTCATTGGCAGAAAAGCTTTTGAAACGAATAACAGTTCAATTTAGGCAACTTTGGGCCTTAAATAAATAAATGGTTCTTTCACCCCTCTCCAAAGTCACGAGAAACTGAATATAGATTTATTTGGACCACGATGCTTTGGAGATCTATCTAAGCAAGAACTAGGATAAGACCAAAATGTGACCCATGCGTTTTGGATTTCCAAAGATGAGATTTGTTTTGATTCAAAAGCCTACGTATTTTGAAATACTTCTTGTATCCACAATGGATATATAAATATCAAACCCTTTTTTTTATCTCTTAAAGAAAAAATCGAAATCTTCTTACGTTTGCTAAAACCAGCAAAAAGGCTGTCGAACTCAATCTGTTTTAGCTATCTTCATTCCACAAAATGTCTGCACTTCTCGTGTCTCTGCCGGATAAATGTTCCCTAAAATAGACAGAGAGAGAGAGAGAGAGAGAGACATAAGAATCATAACTTAGTGGTTTTTACAGAGCGCTGAATTGATTTTGCATTTGGAATATGATAGTGTCTTCGAGAAATGCGGGCATCAAAGCCAGCCAAGTTTATATTCCCTCAGAAGCGATTTCTTTTCGTCGTCCTACCAAAAAGACGATGTCGCCACGAGCGGTTAAGGTTCATGAGCGTTCCGATATGGAATATTCAGCGCGAGTGTTGATGGGCACACACACTTTATTGTGCAGATGTTCGTCACATTTCTCTGTCACTAGTTAAATTTTCTTTCTTGACAGCGATGTAAAAATGACATGTCAATATTCGGAGAAGACGCTAAATGGAATTTTGGAAGCTTTTATATTCTTACGTAAATCCCCCTCCTTCTGGGGGGAGTTTTCTATCACCCGAAGAGATTTTAGATTTGATTTATATTCTGCTTGTAATGAATCTTCAAGTTATCACCAGCGCGTTTTTCGTCTTAGATGTGTCTGACTCGCTCCCGTATGCGTGTTTCGGTTTGTATGAATTTTTGCACGTGGATCGAAACGCTCCACTATTGCTCGCAGCTAACGACACTTCTGTCGAGGCTGCACTATTGCTCGCAGTTCAGCTAATCACACTTCTATCGAGGTAAGCAGCCGATACACGTGGAGAAAAGAGAAATTCGTTTTTGTGTTCCTCTTGAAGAAGGTTTTTGGTTTTTAGCCGAAACGTCTTCGGCATTAAATCTTTGCGTTGAAATTCTATTAGACATTTTAAAGGAGGGTGGCTCAATGGAAAACTTCGCTCCTTTCTTTTGCGAAATGTTAATTTAATAAATTGGCTTTACTGGAAGAAAAAGGATTTTTTTCCCCCTTTAATTAGATTGTGAGGTACGTACAATAGTTAACAGCAGTAGTACTAACAGACGAAGAACAAACATAAGGTTTTCTCGACAACTGAATGCTGTTCTGGCAGGTTACCGCTGGTCGATAAATGAAGTGGTCCAAACGATGAAGTGTTCGAGTCATTTGCTGCTCCATCATGGGGAATGTTGGGGAGTGTTTATCGAGAATTAGCACGATTCTCTGCCTTTCGGAAAAGGGGGGGGAAAGGATGTATCAGGCAGAACAAAAGGAGAGGGAAGTTACAGATTCCGTGGTTGAACATCCCTTTATGATTACTATGCATAACGGCTGGAACAATGAAAACAATTAACGGGAGAAGCCGATCGGGAAGATGTGTATCCCCTTTTTTTAAGGGGGGGGGGAGGAGGAGAAACTATCTTCAATATTAATTAGAAAACAAAACAACGTATGCTTTACTTTTGCTTGTTGATAATTATATCAACATTATCGACTAATCTTTGATGAATCAAAAACAAAACGGACTTATATTGCATTTGCCGGCTTATTAAACTCTAAGTTAAAAACAAAACGAAGGAAATCGGGAAATTATAATTAAAGATGGCCTCTGCATCCCCGAAAATGGCTGCTTCCTTCGCTTCAACAATCCCCTAACGCGATGAAAAATGTTATTTACAAAAACGCTCTACTCTCTCATTACACGCAGGCCAAACCAAATTGCGTGTGTGTGTTCCTGATTCGGATTTGGTTATTTTATTATCTCGGTGTCTGTTTGTGCCAACTGTCAGAGGCGATACGATTTTTCCAGCTTGTTACCTCATCGTTAATAGAGCCGGGGTTACTATTGGGTTGCTACCATTGTGTTCCAGACAGCCCTGCACGGCTCAATCAATCGACTAGTTATTGATGATGGTCAGGGAAGCAAATGCTAGGTTATTTGTCACCGACAAGCCAGACGATCGTATTTGTGTTTCCGCTTCCGTAGTTGCTAAGGGAAGGGGCCACAAAAGAATGGCTCGAAACGCTGCACTTGTTTTTAGGGATGTAGAAGAAAAGTTTTTCTCTGGCATCTGCAATGGAAAATGTCATATTTTTAGAAGGGGATGGGGGAAGAGGGAGGAATAAAAGTTTTTCGTATATTTGGACAAATGGTCCTGGTGTCTTAGAAAGAGGGCAATTTCTATTGATTGATGAAAAGGAAAATTGTCTTTGTAGCATACTATTTAAGTTGAGGATAAAACAAAATGCAAGCAAGCTCTCCGATTTCTTATACCAACTACGCAACCTTTTGTCCAATATCTTCGTCTTATTTGAATATACACGTGAATTAAAGCGAGTGAATTAAAAGAAAGTAATTAGCTGTTTATAGGGGGTTGCCTGGAAACAAATATGCGCAACCAACTCTAGAGTCTTGAAGCAGTTTCTATGGAGGACAATGCCTCACTTTTCTCAAACCGCACGTATTGATTACTTGGAGCTTAAAAAGAACGCTTTGTATCCCATCATAATAAGCCTCTCGCCTTCATGACACACTACTTAGCCGTTTATTGCCATGGGGCAAAAAAAAAAAAGGGAGGAAAAATAATAAGTGGTCTGAAAATGGCAAACCACACAAGTCATTCGTCTACTCTTCTTTCGAATCCGTTTGAATTGTCTATAATATCTTAGAGCTTCCTGTTGCGATATTTTACAAACCTTAAGGGGGCAAAGGAACAAAAGAAAACTCCATTTTTTTTTTTTTTTTTTAAACTCGGCTCTTTATACTCTCCATCGAATTGCTAAATTTTGATTTTCCCGTTTCTTCTCCGGTCTCTTGGAATAAACAACAGATCGAAAGCCATTAAGAAATCCACTTCATCTTTAACTACGGATGGTTTGGATGGAGCACTGGTAGCCTTGTTACCGACAAACGAAAGTAACCACCCACGTGCATCCCAGAAAGACTGACAGTTTCATTTTTGTGCGCATGTTCCTTTATGGTCATCGATCTTATCGTCTTTAGGTTAAACTCCAATAGCCTCAAGGCAGCGGCCATCCAAGGTTAGTCCAAGAACCAATTCAGGAATGTATTAAAGGTAAAAATTATCCCGAATTTATCTCTATAACTTATCAGGGCAAGTCTGCAAAGTTTCTTCTCGCGGCCATCATTATGCTCAAGGTCTTCGATTAAGGAGGGTGTTCTCTTCGTTCGTCTTCAGACATGGCATTTCTTGTTAACCCAAGGGCTGTCTAGCGTAACATTTCTCTTTCGAATACGGGAATTTCGGTTGAAGCATCCATATTGAAACAGCTTCCATCGTTGTGGGCGAATCCTGTTTATAGTCTAAACACAATCTGCTTCGATCAGCTAATGCGTTCTCAGGGCCGAAAAAAATAAATAAATGCATCTAATATCGAAGTACTTTACATTCGTCCCTTCCAAAGTGCTTTATATAAATTCAAGAAGCTTCTTTTTTTCTGATTGTACCTAGATTCCCGCAAGCCAACGGATTTCTGCATTTTAATAACTTCCCCATTAGAATACGCAGTCAAAACCGTGCATCAAAAAGCCCCACACTTATTACAGTCATTGATTTTTTCCCCCCTGTTTGTTGCTGATTCATAAAAAGAGAATCCCCGAAAAATTACTTTTTTAATTCAACTTTTCCGTACCTCCTTTTCCCCGTACCACATCGCAATCCCCCAATATCAGGCGCCTCATTATTTGCTAGTACTTTCACCCCCCCTCGTCCTCCTCCTCCTCTCCAACTTCCTCCCACCCATTCCCTCCGTTGCCGTGAGTTTCCACTAGCAGACGTCTAGGTGGCAGGCTACGAGGGGCGTCTCTTTGAGACAAAGACGTCTTATCGATTGATTTGGTCTCTATTGGTTCGTCCATAACACCACTGGCGCGGGTTCTAATTTCCTGTTCCATTCGGCACACCTGGTTGTATTGTCTTTCCCCAGAACGCTTCAACTGATTACAAAGTTCCACTATACAAGGACTCGTCACACACACATACATACACCTTGTCCCTGGAGACACGACTGTGTCCCTTAATAGGAAGGTCCGCCGAATTCAAATTGAAACAATGCATTTTAACTAAGTGGGGAAATGTTGTCAGCTTGCTTTTCAATACATTCGCTTCCGTATTTTGTTAACTGGCTCAATTAACAGACCCTTCAAGTTTGAAGCTTAACTAACCGATATTAGCATCAGCTGTGCAGTTCTATCGGCGATAGCTCCAACTGATACTGTTTGTTAGTTCACCTGAGTTGCCTTTCGCGATGAAAGAGTACTGCCAAGTGTAAATAAAGGAGCTGCCGGGATGTAATCAAAATTAACTGCCATTTTGCTGAACGAAAGTGCAAATGAATGCCTTCTGACGGATTCCAGCCAAATGTTAGAGTCCACTCAATGCGATGAAATGAATTACGCGGTAGCGTCACTAGAGGGTCTCCGTGATTGTCATTAAGAAGCAAGATGGCGGCTTGTTAAAAACAGCGAAAGAGTTTACTGCCCTTAAACTCCATGATGTGGGATGGAAATCAAATTTCTAAAGGAGGGCTGAAATAGTATCAAAAAAACTTCACTATACTATCATCGTTTTGTTAGAGCATGCGCTGTACCTGTACATAATTTATAGACTATTTAGTAGGTTAACACAAGAGAACACACCTCCGGATTTTAATTCTCATTTCTTTCGCGCTCTCGTGGGTAGCACAGTTGGTAGAATCGCTGTCCTCCTCACACCGGGTGGAGAAGACTTGAGTTCGAGTCCTGTCGATGACGTGAGGAATTTGCAGGCATTTTTCACAACGTGGCTGAGTTAGTCAGTCTCAGGCGAGGGTAACATTGTTTTTTTATCCCGGAAACTCGGGTTTTTCATCCGGCAAAACAGAAAATCGACATCAGACCTTAGTCGCTGATGCTCCAAAAAAAATTCTTTCGTAAATTTGGTTCATATACGCCACACCTACCTGTCTATTGAATGCCTTTGTGGAAATAAACATTTTTGTTTATACTGGTACTGCATTTATTGAAACAAACATTTAAGTCTGCCACTCATGGATCAGATTTATAAACATGTATTTTTGTTCTTGCTCAATTACAGAGAGAGTGGATCAAAAGAAGTTTGAGCTTTTCTGCTGTCAGACGATGAATTGACAACGCCATAAAGCTTCACATCATCTGTGAGCAGTGTCCTCATCAATGGAACAAACGCAAAGTGGAAAACAGATGAGAGATCGTTTAAATAGAGTATAAACATACAAGGGCCTAAAGAAGAACCTTTCAAGACTCCGTGTGATTCAGTTAAAGAAACTGAAGTGACAACAGATAAATAAATTATAAATAGTTGGGCACGTAGATTCAGTAAGGAGAAACAATACAATGGACAGAAAGTTTAAAGACGAGAATATCGGGATGAAAAGAACCAGTATTTTTACAATCACAAAAGAACACCCATCCTCGTCTCTAAATTTTGTCATTATTTCGTTAAAGCTTCATAATGGTTTCATTACAGAAAGAGCAACGAAGCTATAATCAAAGCAAAGAGCGTCTTCACAAAATGCAAAAAAATAAATAAATCCAATAATAATTTTAATATCCAAGCGGTCTTTTCAGAAGTGGGCAACACAGTCCTCGCTGGTGTTTATTTATTATCAAAGGAAATACGTATTTATGGCCTGGGGTCATTTACTTTGCTATTCGTACTCCTTTCTGAATTTCTAATACAGTTATTGCGAAGCAGTTGCAATAATTGTTCCTTGGCCATGTTCGCCACAATCGCTTAAATATTTCTGTTGTTTGTTAATGAATTTTTTTTACTATTATTACAAAGACTAACCATTAGCACGCGGCTCGTATATGGCTAGGTATAATGAACAGTTGCCCAGGGTACCATCGATTGGGAAGCCAAAGAAGACAAGGTTTCCATTATGTCACGGTATCAGGCCAGAGCTGGTGAGGCTCCAGTACAGTAACAATGGGCCAAATATCATTACAGTAGAGTTAACGATGTAGCGAGGAAACAAAACCTCCCATAATAACCGCGGACTAATTACTCGCATACAATGACTTTGGAACTTTTGCTTAATGAGAGCAGATATGGGGTTGTGCAAGGCTCCTCCTGGTTGGATACGCCGCTTTTACTTTCTTCACTGCCTTCTTTTCTTTTGTCTTAAGACGACATTTAAACGATGAAGCCTCTGAAAGCGTGTTTCATATCGTAAACAACAATCAACTCGCTCTGTTTTCTACTTCCTTGGGATTTATTGCATCGTTACACAGTTTACGGTGACCACTGAGGTTCTTTTATGCCACGACGAGCTTGCATTACGGTTCAGCCCTTTTGTTACGCTGTAGCAATTTCGCCAGAGTAAAGTGAAGTTTCCACCTGTCCATGACGCAGTTGAGAAGTTGGAGAGACGCTTTTATTGTCCTCTACTTCGGGTAACCTCATCATCTTCAGGTGAGATTAAATGGGGAGCGATTCAAACTCAAGTATGTCCAGACCTCGTTCTGTATTCCACCTACCAGACATTAACGTTACTGGAGACAGGGGAGGGCTAAAGCAGTGTTCCGCGAAATCATCATTCTTTAATTACCACGTAGCAGTAAACAATCCTCATTATTTTGATCATAAGGAGGGCTATAATCCCTTTAGTCCCATGTCTGGGACCACTTCTCACACAAACCTACACCAATCACATTTCTGCCCCTTTTACAGCTGATTGTGCTTTTCACATCGACGTGAGGAGGAGTTGAGCAGACGTTCCAGATGTCGCCCTTAACATATACACATCTCTGGAACCAATCCTGACTGGAGGTAGGGAAACCAGACACTCTCAGTTAGGATTCACAACCTATGGTTCATTCTAATTAAATCATTTAGGAGTGGTAAGCATGAAAAAGTAGGCATTACAGTCCAGTGACTTGAAACCATGAAGATACCACTATTGGTATCTTCATGGATAAAAATAAATGAATAAAGAAATGTTCCTTCGAATATACAAACTACAATCACGTGACCCTTAAGTTCCTTCCGATAGTATTCTGTCACAGTGTCCAAAAGATCTTGAGGGACTCCTGCAGATCGTTTTTATATCAAGAATTTATTACAACGAGGACCACTGTTATCATAGCCGCTTAAACAGAACCAATTCACTATTAAAAGTGTCCTCTAACATTTTGATAGGTTAGTGTAGAAATCAACGTGCAGGTATCTCTATTCTCAAATAAGCAGTTATACGTGTATCGGTACAAACGAGATCGTTAACAAGGCTAGGAATAGCTCGTTTCCGATCAAACAAAACAAACCTCTTTATAAACCTTAACCAAAGGATTGTCACACTCTGTAATCTGTTCGTTGATGGAATACGTATTGAAAGAGATCGTGGCAGAATCTTCACGCACTTCTCTTAGAGCACTTCGTCTCGTCCTCACCACACTTAATCTTGACTTCCTTATTGGCTTGTTGTACGTTAATACCCTTCGGTTTATTTAAAATGTAAGCCTTGAAACATTGGGTTGTTGTGCCTTCGTAATGTGTTCCATCAGATAATGTCGACATAATGCTAAGTAATATGACCTCTGCTTACGTCACCCGCTACACTTGTTGAGGCGGCTATTTATCACGCCGCAAATGGAAAGGATCCGCTTAAAGGAATGGCTCCAACTTAAAATAATAACTGGACTCTCCATCATAACCACTCTACATCTTCTCACGAACTCGTACATAGATTCATATCGTGGTAATTAGCTTCTCGATTTTGTAATCCCTCTCTCCCTATTTGTTTCTTATTTTGAAGCTTATAATGCACTTTAGCTATATGGGATGATCGACACCTCTCTAGAATATTCCAACCAGTTGCTGTATCTCTAGTAGAGACTCATCATTTTTCCTATGCATCGGGTATCAGTCGGCCAGCGATAGAGGACCACTTCCGGTTGTAAGATAAGGGGAGGGGGTAGATTTGCGTCACTCTGTGACAGAACTAAATGACGTCGTGTAGGGTACTGACAGATTCTAATATGACATGCGGAAAAACCGCATCTTTTTATCAGTAGTTTCACCCTACGGAAGTTGTATATTGGTACAGTGGAGAACCAAAACTAATCTACAGTCCCGGATGTCTATCAGCGCCACGTAAACGTATGACCTTGTGCTGACAATTTCTCCATCCAGGAGGTTTTCGAATTGGCTTTGCCTATTCTGCAAGTTCAACAACAAATCTCAGTTTTGAAGATTTAGTTGGTTAGGAATACATCGTTCTTTGGACAAAAAGTATACTTTATGTAATAAAAACGGATTTCTATAATCTCGAAGCATCAGTGACTCTATTGGGTGTTAGGCGATTACTTGCCGCATGACCATTTCCATTAGTGTGTCTGATCTTTGTGTCTAGGACTGCTAACACTACTGTCTCCATCTGGGTTCAATCTGCTGCCAGGATTGAACAGGCCTTAAAGAATTCTTTTTGTCCTCACAATGAAATTCGAAACCAGAAGAGTCCAAACATGTGGCGAGCCCACTATAATGAATTCTGGTCGTCACCGAGGGCAGTCTGCTGTACGAATTCATCTCTTAATCTTGAGAAATGTTAATACCAATGGATGGAGCTCCAAGAAGCTGGATTTGTAAGAGGAACGCAATGGGAAAATTCTTTTTCAATACTTTGGTAGAACACAAGAATTACAAATTGCCTCTGGCGGTAGTCGATTGTCATGACAACAGATATTGGTTTCTTTGAGTCAAATACTTATTAAGGGAAAGAAAGAGGATTGGGAAATTCGTATATTTTTTCCATTGCCAGAAAATTTTCTAGAGATCTCCGGTGATGAAAATCTAAATCTCCAGAGAAATAATACGCACACCATAAACAAAAAAAAAAACAAAAAAAAAAACTCATTTTCCAATTATTCCTCCTCATTTTTAAAGCTTCGTGTACTTTTAACCAGTAGTTAATCTGATTTATAACGTAGTTCAGTCCTCAGCCGGAAACGTAACCCGCATGACATTACTCCAGTATGCGTTGTAATTATTCTTATCATTTCGAGTCTATACACCCCGCTATCTTGCTTTCCGAGATTATTTTAAATTGTTTCTATTGTTCTGGAAGCCTCTCTGCGTTTTTCCACTCGCTTTTGTTTGATTACTTTGTTCTTTTGTGTTCATTTTAATTTCAGATGTTCTCTTATTCTTTCTGCCCGTCAAATATATTGAATTTCGGGTCAGTGTTCCATCTCACCTCTGCGTTAATGTTAATCACCTCCGTGAAACGTTTGAAACCGGTCTCATTATTCCTTCCCGTATACTTCGGTTTCACACCAATTCTTAAATTCTTCATCTCGCGATATCTGTGTTTTAATTTTTTACGAGTGGTTTTTCGAACCCATCTGGTATTGTTTTTTGTACACACACTGTACATGTATGTATATATATCTTTGTACACCTCCAGGCTCGTTAGGAAAAGACGTACGAAAGAAACTACTGGAGTAAAGTAGGTCGCGGTTGTCTTGCTTATAAAAACCAAGAGCTGTGACAACAGTTTTTTTTTTTTTTTAAGTTTTCATAAAACATTCTGCTTTGCTAGGAAAATTTTGCTTAGCAAGTTGAACAAAACAAGAAACGGATGCGTCAGAAAAACATACACAAAATCCAGCAGTAGGTGTGAAAACCACAGCTCTGTAAGCGGAAAATTAGTAGTTTTTTTTTTTTTTTTTTTTAAAGAGTACTTTTGAAAGTTCTCGCTGCATAGCAATTTTTAATGCCATATCAAAGAATATTTTCTCTATTGTGTGCATTTTTGGTGTCTGCTGTCAAAAAAAACATGAAAGAAAAAAAAAAAAAAGGAGCGTCCTCATCTTCCGAGTTGGTTTACTCCAACGATACAATTTTTCTTTTTTTTTTTTCGTGCTCTGGTATTTCAATAAAGGAAAAAGGAATATGACGTCACACGGACGAAGGAAGTACGAAACTGACGCAAGTTCTCTGCGAAGTTTGATTAGTGGAAAGATCACGTTTGTCCAAGACGAAGTGTGGTCTCCACATGTGAATTCTGCATTAAAAAACCAAGCTCAGTTTCTCGTATTTCGCGTTATTTGAAATGTGTACAGTGGTGGACAATAAAAATGCGATCAAAATAAAATAAAAAATATTTCCAACAAAGTCATTTGGGTAATAAAAGATGCATCCCATCAGTCCCTCTGGTGTGCAAAGAACGTTGGTTTTCGTATTTTAAAAATTCAGTCCCGGGTCGAGTACCAAACAGTCTCATTAACTAGCAGACGACATCCTCATATACGCCTTTGTAGGGAATATTTGAAAAACAGAACAATATAAGCGAATTCTTTCTAATTTTCCTCCTCAAGAAAACTTTCGGACCATCCCGAAAGATGCCAATTCCCTATTCTTATATAGCTTGATATCCTCATCGACTTCGATTCTTCACACCAAAACACGCACTAGACTCTGTATTAATGGAAATGGTCGTATGTGTGGAAAAAAGAGTTAATTAACATCAATGTATCCGAATAAATGGAGGATAATGACAGTGGATTCAGTGATTCCTTCAAAATTATAATACGTGAAACTGTACAGCAGATTTATTGAGAAATTCTTGGTGAGATTATAAATAATAATGGATTTATCGATAGTTTTCATTCCCTTAAATAATTCTCCTACGATGTATTACGTTTTTGTCCATTTTAAACAAGAAATAACAATCATAATAAATTTATGAAATATCCAAATGAAGAAATGGTGGTAAAAAAAGGTTAGAATTTCTTGGTTTTTCTTAAGACGGGAGTTTTGGTAATTATCTTGAGGTAGCTGTGTGCTCTGTTTTGTTTTCATTTTACTAGGGGGGAGGGGAAGTAGCAACCGCTGTTATTCAAATAATCATTCTGATAGGTGGTCGGAATGAGAAAATAACTTGAATATTCATTAATTTTACGCAATGTTCAATGTGAATGCATGCGAACAAAAGAACATGCTTCTTTTGTGAAAGAAGCATATCATTTTCACTTAAATCTTTTAAGTGAAAAGATTTAAATGGATTAAGTAATACCCCTTACCCAAACCGATATGATTTCAACGCTTCGGAATATTTAGCAGCAGACGAATTAAAATGCCCGCAGAAACAATCAAACAACAATAAAAATTAAACTCGCCAAATGGCAGACGATTTTGGAAACTCGAGAAACAATGCAAGCGCATCGTTTGGAAGCAAAGAAATGTAAATACTGTACAGCGCGGACGAATTAATATCTAAAACGAAGCGAAATTTGCTTGGATGACGCCGAGAACTCATTTCTGAAAGGTGAGCCCTTCGTTACCGTTGTCAAAATCTCTTCTCGATGTTCTCCGAGTAAATCCAGCGGCGTTAAAAGTTTGATTAAAGCGCGAACATATTTCTCGCGATGAAATTCCTTCGTCGTATGCCCCGTTTCTAAGCCTGGGAGCCCTCGCAGAGAATGGAGTCACCGTTTGATGGACCTAGCAACCGCGTATAACACGTCCAACTTAGCCGTGTCAGTCTATGTTTGTCGCTTTGACAATCTGCGCGTGTAGAGAGGAAATCCAGTTCCTGGGATAATTGTCAGCAGCATTAGCAACTGATTGGTTGCTGACGCGGTGTTTTGTCATTATGCCACACGGGAAGTCTGACATGAGGAATGAGACACCGGCACGACTCGTGGAATAAATATATCGGTGGTTGGTAGCTATGGCAGTTCGGCGGTAACGTGCGAGTGTAATGAGTTCGTTGTAAACATCTTTGCGCAATGCACCGACTCGCGACACAACCGTGAAATTGTAACTGGTGTTTTAAGACG
Source organism: Mastigoproctus giganteus (assembly GCF_048544385.1). Taxonomy (NCBI): domain Eukaryota; kingdom Metazoa; phylum Arthropoda; class Arachnida; order Uropygi; family Thelyphonidae; genus Mastigoproctus; species Mastigoproctus giganteus. The sequence continues at coordinate 134,465,012 of NC_143580.1, forward strand.
CTGACGCCGCATAAGTTCCTCTCAAGAAAACTGCCTCGCAGATTTTATTTGTGGTTTCTCATTTCCTTTTCTCCATACATTACGTGAGAGAGTAGACACGCATCCCGTGGTCCTTAGCGCATTACGAATGCCGGCACATTCGGATGTAATGGATTTTTAAAGGTTGCGTCGTTCTCGGCCATATTTGCGGCGGCGGTACGGACGGGGACACCACCCGGCGGAAATAATTCCTCCCCCGTAATCAGCTCAGTACCGATCTGAAGGATTCTCGTCTGCCGACCTTTCTCCGTAAAATATTAGTTGGGGGTGGGGGGGATTGCACTCTAATGGCAGTGAAGAGAGGAAGTCGGAGTACCCGGAGAAAAACCGCGCCGCTGCCTGCGTCGGTTACGAGCCATTTCTAACTGCGCTAGAGAGAGAGACAGGAAAATGAAGTTGACCGTTTGTCTCCTTCTTTAGAATCTCACTGTCGCGTGACCGGCCTAGCAGACGATATCTTTTATCTTTTGGTTTTGTTTACCGCTAACTATGGCGATTTAAAGGTGTGCGCCTAGCAGCGAACTCTGAACGAGGCGTCCATTTAACTGCGGATCACTGGAAACGAGCCAAAGCTGTCTTCTTAAGTATAAAACGAGTGTTAATGACCACGTGCAGAAGTAAGCGACAAGACAAGGAAGACATCTTAAGATAACCGCTAATAGAATACCGTAGGTCTGTCTCAATCGGATGCAAACTTGCGTCTGATGTAAGATTAAAAACTTTCTTTTCACTCGGTGGATTCTAATGACTGTCTCGAGCCGGCGGGGGGTCACGAGAGGGAGAAAAACGGAAGGGGGAGGGGAGAAAAAAGCCAGAGAAACTAGCAATTCGGTTCCAAGCGGTTGAATAATTAATAGACAGTCAACCGCTACAACACACAAACACACTCTGAGGATCGTAGGAAGGGACGGAGTGCTGAAAGGAATTTTACGCATCTGCTCTTCATTCCTTAAACCGTGGTGTGCCACTCGAAGTGGCAGGCCGATCTGACAGTAGCTCGATCAATAAGTGCTTTAAAGATTCACGGAGCGGAACGGGCGACCGCCGAACTTTTAGGCAGCTGTTTTATTAGACGGATAAAACGTTGCCTTTCACACCCAAAGTGTTCATTAGTAGGAAGGACTGCAGCACTTGGCTCACGGGTACCTGAATCGCCTGCAACGCGCACTTATTCTAACCTTCTTCGCGCCCAGTTTGATTAGCTTAGGTAAGGTCGAGTGGTCATTTCTTTAATTAATTGTCGCTTAATCTGAGAATTTCTTTTGATTGAAAATGTGTCTTAGTAATATGGCGCGTTTTTCAAGTAACGTGAAGATGCACCTCCAGGTGGCGCTGGTTTCATCCCCGGATTTCTTTGAAAGGCGACATAAGTAATAATTCTTCGGTTATGACATCTCAAGTTTGCCTCTGGTTCTCACTGTTCAATTTCGCATTGTTTCTAGTGATAGAAACGATTGGCAGGTGGCGCTGATGCTGGAAATTACAGACTTCGTTTTACTAGAAAGATTGTACGTTTTTGGAATGTCATAATACCGAGGGACGGTTGTTTGGGGTAGTATTTAAGTAACTTAATTTCAAGGCAGGTAAAGTAATAATAAAATTACTCAAATGCGTTTCTTTAGTTTTCTTACAATTTAAGGATTGCAAGAACAACGCACAGTAACATTAACCAGCTGTAATTTCTTTATATAATTTGGATCGCTTCAAATATTTTCCTGTTGATGATCATCGCATGGACATAAATGTTTATTCACGAGATCAAATCGAAAAATTCTTAGGTTCAAATGACGAAGTTTATCTTTGGAGGTAGAACTCTGTCATTTGGACTCCTAGAACCTTCTTTCACACCGTGGCTGAGTCAATCAGTCTCGTACAGAGATCGCAAGGCCCTCCCCTCCAAAAAACTTAGGATTTTTATCCCAGGAAACCAACTACAAATTACACAGTCCACAGACACCACATTCTGAGTCCTCTTAGCCTTGTATGCCTCAGTGCAAACACTGAAAAACTCGGCTCGGCTCAGTCGAACCCAGCTCCTTATCCCTTTTATTAATCTTAACATTTCACGATCAGCAATGTCCTGGATGTAGTCTTCTTGTCTTTTAACTGTTTGCTTAAAATATAACCCAAGGGTCAGCGACCATTCATTGATGGTGAATCTATGGTGGCGAATTTCTGAAATTGCAGAATCCATTTACAAAGAAACTGTCTGCCAGTGTCGGTCCATGAAGGGGGTGCAGCGGGGGGTTTCAATCCATGCAAGGGAAACTCCTCCTTGGTGTCCTCTTGAAAAATCATCGCACCGGGGTATTCTAAACTCTACGAACTGCCCTCCTATCTGCCGTTATTTTGCTAAAATGGACGAAGCAGGGTTTCAAAAGCAATTTGGGTGGTTTGAACACGCATGTCTGTCTTTCTGGCGACATTTATGCGCTACATGTTGTAATGTTTAAATAAAATCATCTGGTGGTGCCATTTACCATAGTTTCGGGTGACGTACATGGCCAAACCCTGGTCGAGCTCATTGTGTACGCTTCCCTGTAGTCCAACTATGTTATATTTCCATGCACCGTCGCGCTTGCGAAAAGCAAACCATCCGTAAAAAGAAATAAAACAAAACCGGATAAACCAATCGGCAACCTCGTACTCGAAAAGCCGATTGAAATACGTGATATTTCCATTAGTCCTCCTGCGAGTGATTTGGGTCGCATCGTGGACAGTAATGGTAGCGAACGTCACCAAAGTATGCGTCTTCTAATTCGGCGATGTCAACGCCCATCAAAATAAAGGACACTTCGCGTACTGCCTTCATCTTTGCTGTCATTCTAAAATACGCGTCACTTACTTGACATACTGCATAATGGAGTAGCGCTGTTAACCGCTATGGATGAATAAGCAAACGCTGTTTCCGAGTCAATCGATATAAAGCGGGTCATGGCTGGGCGATATTCGTCTTTTCGCTTTTGCAAGTCACTTCGATTCGTCACACTACACACTAGAAGTTTAGGTGCTAACAATTGGAAATGGACCTTCAGCGTTTGATAGCTCTCGCTCTTCTCGTTCTCATCTATCCGGAATGTGCCGCACTGGGGTCTTGAGGGGCTGATCTCTGGGTCTGTTGTATGGCTGGAGAGTCACTAGAGACAACTGGAGGATGGAGAGGCCAAACGCGTTGAGGAAGCTGCGATGTAACATTTGTAGAGCGAAGTTGAAGAGGCCCAGCGCCGAGCGCGTGTTTTCTAGTACCCTTACGAGACCCAAGCCGGAAAAGGAGTCAACTGGAAGGAGAAATGTTTACACAGCACTAAATGAGCACTTTATACGTCCACACCGACGCGATTTTCAGCGTCCGATACGGCAATAAAACTGCAGCGAGCTCTTCCTCGCCGCTGTTGACAGAATACAAAAGTGGATGGAAGACTCGGCCAGGAAATGCGTCCAGCGGCGATCTGCAATGCCCAAGAAATCTTGTGGGTTATCTCCATTCCTCTCCTGGAAAAGCGATTTGCGTATATATTGTCCACTTCTCCGTGATCGTGTCCTCGATGTCGCATTTTTTTTTCCTGGTGTCCCGTTAAATTAACATTTAGTGCGATTCTTGACAAGATTAACTTGTAATCTGGAGGATTAGGTGTCTGTTTAATCGTGACCTACGCGATAAATCTTGATCAACTGTTCGTCTGATTCAATTATCGCTTTATACGAGGCTTGAGGAGTCCATTGCAGTCTCATTAATGTCAGGAAATGGGCAATCAGAGTGGTCTACTGAGACGGAAAAAATAAACGGAAGCAAATCATTGTGTTTGCCTATTCCAAAAAGGATTGGGAAAATTCCAGAACTAACTATTTGTAATGGACATCGCTATGTACTCTGATAACATCGGTATTAACAGAATATGCAGTAATTCTGTACCAGAAAAATTCGCAGTCTGGGTCATCCCAAATAATTTCCACAAGAAATAAAATAACATGACTGAAAGAGACTCGAACTAAATTTACAGATGGTGGCTTCTTCAATGACTGCGTATCTTGATGAAAATCGGCTGCAGTGTGTTCACAGGCTGATTTGTACGTTGTTAAAAACTGAATAACTCACAGTGTCCTATTTCTTCAGCATAAGATTGGCTAACTCAACTCCATTTGAAAGTAACTTTTAATTCTTCTGGCCTATTACGATGGGACTCGAACCCGAACTCTCTAAACTAGTGGCAAGTGACTAAACTATTGTGCCTAATGGCCAACCCGGGCATGTTCTTACTGTCCAAAAATACATTCATTGGGGAAAAATATATTTTTTAAAATACCTCTGCAGAGAAAACCGAAAGCAGGGTGATTAATATAGAAAGTTTACGTCAAGAAAGCTAGCAGATAGCAAGATCAATAGTGGTATCAGAAACCGGATTTAAAAAACAAAAAAAAATAATAATTAATTTATTAAAGCTCCGGTCAAAGGAAAATTCATAGACAAGGCATAACAGTGGAGATTTAGAAAATTTATTGTCAACTAAATCAGAATAATTTATATCAGACTAAGATTATTTCAACACTCAGCCTAAAACCTGTTATAATTAGAGAATTGTTAACCACAAAGATTTACTCTTAGATGTGAACAAAACCAAATGGTCATGCTGCAATGCGTGCATCTAATCCAGAAGTTCCCATTTATGATTAAGTCAAGTAGACAAATGGGAAGAATGAAGAAAAACCCACTATAACGATCCACACTAAGATTCAGCATAACCTTAATTTAGGCAGCATTTCCGAAATTTTATTTTATTTCTTTGGGAAATTATTTGAAGCGCGAGTGGCCTAGACTTCTGACTCCCTTCTGTCTGTATACATAACTAACAGGCAGCTACTTGTAGCCAATACGGACAATTATTGCAACCCGTGAAAAAGAATTTTGGAAACTCTTAGCGTTTCCAGTGAGGAGCTGAGCTATTTTTCACACGTAAAGGACCGCCAGGATTTTCGCTGTCTTTCCACTCTCTCGTTGTCTCGATTTTCTTCTATTTATCATTTCCGCCGTATTAGATGCAGGTTTAAGGTGCATCTTCCTTTATAATCACACGAATTAGCTCTGAGACAGCTGACAGCCTTAAGACTTTCGTGGCGGAAAAGAAAAGATAGTGAAGGGTTGTCGTGGTCCGTGTTCAGGATGCAGGACTGGCCGAAAGGCTAATTCCCTGGCATTTCTGCTCCGGGGGAAATTAACGCCGTGTCACCTTGCGTTTAGCGCTAGATCATTCGCCGTCGATCCCTTTCTTTTGGTCGCCTTTCGCAGCCGGATCCAATGGCCTCAGCGGAGCGACTTAAAAGAAGCTTGCAAGCATCCATAGTGACGGATAACCACTGTTTTCTTGGATATTGGGGAAGGAAGTGCTGCAGCAGCATGACTGGCTGCTGCGTGGAATGCTGTAGATCAGCCCTCGTTAAAGAATAGGTGTTGTCATGGTGATTCATCGTGTCGCATGAGTAGGAAAATATCTCTGTTTTTTTCGTAGAGATGCAGCTGTCGAAGGCTGAGCGACAGAAAATATTTAAGATTTTGCGAAAAACCTACCCTTAAACTTCCTACTCTTAGAAACCTGTTTCATTTAGTGCATTCTGTTGATATCATGACGTCATAGCCAAAGTTAAATGTTACTGCCTATTTAAGAAAAATAGGCAGTAAGTTATGCAAAGTCTTGAAATTTGTTGAAAATATAATTCATCTATACTGTCTGCTGCCTTTTTAAAGTCTACTCTGATTGGTGTAAATAATCGTTGTTCCCGATTTCATTTCTCCCAAAATAATGATGAAAATCAGCCATCTGGAGATAGCTACAGGACACGAAAGCGACTATTCTGTTATTAACCGAAAATTTGGATCTCAAATTCCTTCGAATTTGGGCTTGAACCGCACTGGGCAAATTCAATTTTATGCATTGCATACTGTGGTCTCAGGGATAGGCCATAAAATATGACTCAATGACGATGTTGCAACCCCTCCCCTTCGGCAGCATTTCCTTTGTGGTTCACTCAGGATGCAAGTCACCCCGTGTTCTGTTTTCTAGAGGAATGTTTCTCGAGACTAAGGGGCAGATGTTGTCTTCTCTGGGTGCCTTTATAATTAGACACACACACGTGTCTGACATGCTCAAAGACTCTAGATGATATCTCCAAATATTCCAGGTGCCATGTACGTACTGCTTTACTTCGATAGTCGGATACGAAGTTTGTCTCCGCCCCTAGCGGCAGTATTACATAGTTTATCAAGCGGCTTGTCACGAAATAAATCTCACAGGGTAACGGGTAGCAACAAATCGCTATCACAGCTGTTAGCGTCCATACCGACCATTACAAGTTGCTCGGGTTGCGAAAACGGTAGGTTCCACTATCAAATAGCGACCCATCACCTCCTTATCAAAATTGCAAAGCTGCCTTTTTTCTTTCTCTTTCTCTCTTTCTTTTTTTTCTCCTCGCTACCATGTGACTGCCGGACACGTCGCGGAGATTTTCACCCAGCGAGTAACCGAGTGGGGTGGGATGGGGATCAAATTGCTTCTGCCTAGTATTTAAAGCCTATTAACTCACGTCTGATTTATAGTGAAGTTACCATCCGGAGGAAAATTAATGACATGATAGCATACTGATCTTGGGCCCTCGGTACCGGGAAATCGTCATCCCATCCTCCTGGTCGGACTTCTGTATGGGGGGGGGGGAGAAAGGAAGGAGGGTAGTGCCTGAAAAAAAAGTAAGACCGGTTTATGATGAGCTGCCTGCAATGTGGACTGGCGGAAAACGGACGCTTGATGAACTACAAGCGGAGCCGATAAACTGCTCCAGATTACAGTGATGTGTCCACAGATACAAGGTTGGTGTGCGCAGTCCAGTTTCTTAACGCTGAAGACACTCCCCGTGTCTGTCAGTTGGATCTTCAGGGTGTACTGGAATTGGTTCAACTGCGTATTAGTGGAATGAATATGACCTCTTTTTCTTTGTCCTTCCTCGGCCTTCGTAGTCTTTTACTTTTCGTACCCCACTGAAGAATAAAATAAGGCACAAACTTAACTGCTTAAACGAACTGCAGGTGGCTACTTTTTCTTATTATAATTGTTAATATTCTTGTAGTGTTCAAAGTATCTGTTAAGTTACGAGTACTCGTGTTTTGGCTGTGATCTCCTAAACAAAGTTTTAGAGTACCTCTTAATCTTTCCAATTGTTGCTAGCCACTTGAAAGGTGGTTGTCTTTCCTTAACGGGAAGGTATTTAAAACCACATCTCAACAAGGAGTATAATGGAGAGGGAGGTTACCTCAGGAGCACTGCATTATAAACCAAGGACAGGAAAAAATCTCTTTGAGAGGGCACCAACCCCTGGTCCTTCCATTGTATGGATTTCAACCGCTCTTTTCACTGACCAGGAAAATAATAGGCGTATTAGTACTGAGCAACTGGGGTTATTCGGTTCTTGTCTATTCATATCCAATTTAGCAGAAAACTCTTTAGAAAATAAGTGAAGTATCATGCATGAATTATTTATCGATTCCAACAATTTTCCAAAAAAATATGGAAAACACGTATGACAACCCCCTTACACTTAGATGATACTTTAAGCGATTTCATTTCTGTAAATAGTAATTAAAATAAACTTTGAAAGCGAGTTTTAGTCAATTTTCTAGCCTCTAGAGCAGAGGAATCTTGCGCACAAGAATATACAGTTCAATGTTTTTTCTTAAAGCATGTCTTGAGTTAATGTTTCACCACGAATACACTGTCCTCTGTGCTGAACCCCATGCTTATTTACTGCTTTCAGTGAGTATGTGCATTAGTACTTTTACTGGTTGTCGACAGATGGCAACGCCCTGCACAGCCGAAATTAATTCTATTTAATGAGAACATTTGGAGAATCTTACAAGAAATGAAATCCATTAGATTAGCATCAACTGGTACTGTAATTCACTGCCGAAAAAGCAATAAATCAGTAGGTTGTATTGCATACTTCGGACGTTGTCCACAATGCTTCCACTTGGTGCTAAAAGATGGATTGATAACTACGAATCTGTTCACATTTAGGAAGATCCAGAAGATCCACCGTTTAAAAAGCATAGCTGGGTGTGGCGATTCTGGATGTAGCTGCTGCTGCACGTGACAATGGCAAATTCTAAGGGAATATTTTAATATTAAAGGAAAAGTTCTTAAAATGCTCCTAACGGCCACGGCAAAGGAGTTCTCAGACGGTTCCTATTCGTGCATACAATATTGAAATGCTGATGATCTGAAAGCTTTCATATATTCCGAAAAGCACACTTCGAGAGAGATTAAACAACTTTCAAAAACATTGAAGAATCCTGCAGTCCTACGTAGCTATTAATGAAGAGTTTACTAGTAGGAATGAGTACCAACTACAATTCCTCATTATTGAGAAATTTGCACAAGGCTTGGTGGGATACCAAACAAAACAATGGCAGAATTTACGAAAAATTCATTCATAGAAAGGTGTTTGCAAATCGATTGCAATCTATGCGACTTTTATAAGGTCAATGACCCTGCCTAATCAGATTCAGAACATCGCGGTAGAGGAGTACTGGCTAATGACACGGGTTAATAAAGTGATGCACAAACTGAACACTGGATGGACGATAGAGTTTCGCATAAACGTCGAGCTTAAGCGTTGCACACATAAGCTACGAGAGAACAAATTAAGGACCCTAAAAATTGATGAAACACGCCTAAGTGGTATAATGGGGTTATCAAAAAACCAGAGGAAGAGCTTCAAGAAACAAAAAAGATAGAGGACTTAATGGAATGAGCGCTCCAGAAAGAATTTTTCCGGTAAACACAATTGACTCAGTTAACCAGTTCGATACAAGGCTTAAGGAATTTTAACAAGAACGAACGGGGCAGAAGGGGGATACCAAGAGAAACCTACAAAGTTGTGTAAAGAAAGATGATGAGTGCGGAAGATACCCAGAATGCAAATCAAAAAGAAGCTGCCCCAAGAGGTATCTGTGGCGGTGCAACAGGGAGCAGAAGAACACCAGGAGTACTCTGCGACTGGTCTGCGAGGAAGCCAGTGTGTCATGAAAAGAATTTTGGTGGACGCTTAAGGTTTGAAGGTCTTATAAAAGTCTTAAAAAGATGAGAAATGGCTAGGATTGCTAATTTAGGCTGCCAAGGATAATTAAATTTAGGTTAAGAATAAATTATTGCATAAATTTTAATGCTGAGAAAGTTATAAAATGTTGAATTGATTTAGAAGTAAAAGAAATACTATAAAATAAAATAATTGAGGTACAAAGAAGGCCGATGTGTTGTAACCATACAGGATTTATGCAAATGATTGTAAAGTAGGTAACGAGGAGATTGTGATTATGTATGACGCATCCTCCTAGCTTCTCTGACTCTTTCAGAGTAATATAAAAGCCCTGCTTGAGTCCGTGGAGGAAAAAGTTACTTGGTTGTGAAACAACAATAAGGCTTCATAACTTCAGTTAGATCTTTGTTGTGGCTGTGGCTACACAGGAAGTTGCAGTATAGGGTCCTTCATGTAGTCTGGAAGTTGCAGTATAGGGTCCTTCATGTATTCTCATTCATTCGATTGGTGGGAACTGGGCGACCATTCTAATAACTTGATTTCATTTCTTTGAAGCCACCGTTAGTGTTTTTTTGGACTGTGGACAGGTGCCAAAATCGTGTTTAAAAATGAAATGCATATTTAGAAAACATCTGACAGCGAAAATTTTGAAAAATCAGCGAAAAGTTTGAGGAGAATAGCTTGGTATTCACTTGAATTAACGGGTCTTCTACAATATGCAAGGGTACCAGCTCTGTGGAATTCAAAACAACGCGAAATCATTACCTAGTGTGATGTTTAAAACACGCATCATGGTACAGACAATCTCAAATTCCTATCCTTTCTTTCTTTCTTTCTTTCTTCGAACATGACCCATTCCCCTACAGGGATCTCAACAGAACGCTTATAAGTTAAAACAACTTACTCTTCGCTCAAAATAACACTAAAATTTGTTAAAACATCCATTTTGATAAGCTTTTTACCCGTGATAATCTTCTATTTCTTTACTTACTCTTTAGAATAGACTTCTTCGTTGGAACACAGGATGGAAATTCAAATTCCTTTACCCTTATTGCACAGCAGGCCTATATGAAGAAGATCGTCATTTACTCGTATTTCAAAGAATTCTAATGATTGAAAAACGATTCTTCTTTACAAACGTACCAAGGGGCATCCGCTTTGCATGATTTGAACTGAAGATATCCATTCTTCCTGTATTCTGCAATGATTCTATATGCTGAAAGCCAAACTATTGAGGTTTTGAGCTATTTCTTTACGACTCCATAAACTTCTATACCGCCAGATAATGTTTTCTTTAAATTCAACTGATGGGCATTTATTTTTGTCTATTTTGAGATAAAAATTTATTAAAAAACACTGTTAAACCACGAGATTCAAACATTTTCAGAAATAAAATTTTTGGGATGCAGTTGTGGTACTAATAAAACAACAGAATGATACCCAAGAGGACCTAAAAGAAAATCTGGAAGACAACAACGGAGTTGGACATATATGAAATTCAAGAGTTATTGGGTGGCCATTGCACAAAACAGAAGGAAATGGAAAGTTTCTGGAGAGGCTGCTGATGATGATGATGTGGTATTTATATTTCAGATGCCTTTTTAGACGTTAATTGTTACTAAGTTCCTGTTGAATTGTTTGAAACTTACAGGTTCAATTAAATACCGCAGTAAGTTTACGAAATATCCTACGTTTATTGTAACTTTGGAAACTTTTTGATCCCACCTAAAGCATCTGATAAGAGATCGCAGAAAACTAAAGTTCCAGCCTTAGATTTGCAACAGTTGGAACTCATTCTAACTGTTGCAAATAGCAATGTGTTCAAGTCAGAGTTAGCAAGTAAAACATAAGTAGTGTGTGGAGCCTGAAAGTTTTCAGTGCGCATGATCAGGGTTTCATCCAAGCAATGGAAGCCACTGTCCTAAAACGAATCAGGACACCACAGTCTGTATTTCCCCATCCAATTTTTTTTCGGGATTGAAAGGGATGCACTAATGATTCCCCTCTTCCTCCCCTTCCCCCCAATATTGATTTCCTCTTTCTGAACAGTTCCCAGATGCGAAAACGATTTGTTTCCTTTAACTTCCTTTGCCTATTTTTGTCTTGGAGAAGTAGCTGCCTCGCGCATCCCACACTTTCCCAAAGAAGGGGTGGGTTATTCTAAGGAAGCGATGTATTATCAGGCTCGGCTCTCTATTATAAGATACTACGGGAGGCCTAAGGCTTTGAAGAATGAAACCGCAGATATGAAAATACATTTTTATTTTCTTCCCCGACCGCTTACTCCGAAGCGTCAGGTAAGTTTTGTTAGACGAGGTGGCGATCGATCTCGTAGCCACACGTCGACACCGAAGAAACTTATTGCAAGGGGGTACTTCCCACATGATGTAGCGGGCAGAAGTTCCATCTATTTTTACATTCTTGGAACTGGCAGCAAACCCCAGCCTTTTCTTCCTATTGCATTTCTCTTATTGGGACGTAGCACTTGTGTAAGGTCCCGAAGTTGAGAAACACGGTCAGTGAGATATTAGTCACCGACGCTGCCTGTTTACGTGCGTATGTTTCTGACAGGCGCGTTTTGTCAGCGCGTGCTCCGTACATTTCTTATTGTCGGATAGCAATTTCATGAATCGTGCACATCGAAGCCCGCCGTATTATTGTCGGTGCATGCTAGAGACATTCGGCATTGTCGACAGGGGGAAAAGGTTGGGGGGGTAGGGGGGTTATTTTCGCGAGATTTGGAGGCACATGAACGGAAGTGGACCGAGTCTTAGACTCCTCAATATCTTCCCTCTTCAGTAGCACACTGGGAGTTTTATTGTCAGTTGCTTAAGAGCTTCTTTCTCCTCTGAACCCCCCCTGGCATTGCACTCTTCCCCCCCCCATCACCACCACCACACTGGGGGGAAGTCGTCCCGGGAGACCAGATGTACCAGGGTCAATAGTGAGAGAGAGAGAGAGAAAAAGCCATTTGGTAAATGAACCGTCACGTGAGAGAAGATTGAAGCTTAGGGAGCCAGTTAGATCCGCTCGAGCATGATTAAAAATAGACATCATGAACACTGATATCAACTACGAGCAGGGACGGCCTAATAAAATCACTCTTTCTGTGTCGTTCTCATTCTGTTAATAGGGTGGATGGAACGCGTTGAAGCGGGGAGGGAAGGAAGAGTAAGGCGATTGCTACTTAAGATCAGTTTTTTTACTCTGTGCATGCGTGGGCGCGATCCCACAGATGATATTTCTTCAAAAATGATATCCAACACTGAATTTCTACTAAAACTATTGATCGGTAGTTTAACTATGTAATTTATTGCTTCATTGCGTCCGGGATGCTGTATCGCGGTGACATCATGATCCTGTCTAGGACTTGTGAATCTGATGGACTCGTGGAATAAATGCATTTCAATATGTTCACTGGAACCAGGATCGACGGCAACGTTGTCTTTATCCGAACTGCAGTTACATCGTAGTAGAGGATGTGACAGAAGACTCGCGAACGCTTTAGACGTATCTGGGGGTGACTTTAAGGTCAAAAAGGTGCCAAATGAGTCAATGCCTTAAGTGAATTCAATTTCAACATAAAAGAAGCACCACTTAACGTTTACTTTGCGCATTACTTTCAACCAGGAGGAAGCAAGTGAAGTGATAAAAACGTTATGCGCCCTTTTGAAATTCTAAATATGTCTCCATGTACTCCAGGAGTTCGCAATATGATGAGAGATGACTTTTCCGGCTTTCCACGAACACTGAAACGTTTTGTGCACTCCGTAGGAGAGGATGGTGTTTCTAGAGAAATGACAGGCGGCTCTGAATATGCCGTGCCTGACACATAGTAACACAATTGCCATTTACGGCTCCTTTTATTGCAAATCGCTTTCATCTGCGTGCTGTACGTCATTTGTTTACCATAAGGTGAAGGATTCGGACAGCCTCTGAAATGTCACCTGTTTTATCAACTGGAGGAGTGCTGTGACGCCTTTGTTCGGCCTATGGATATCCAGACAGGCACTGTAAAGCAAGCCTTTCTACTCTGCGTAAAAAGGAAAGGTGCATCACATAATGCGAAACACTTTCCCTGTGTATTCCATTTTGGATTTTACAGAATGCTAGTGAAAAGCATGGCAGATGGCCTATGGATATCCAAATATATACACAATGGGACGACATTTTGTGCTTTCAGTGAGTGAATTCCTAAATCAGCGACCAACCTGAACTCGCGGGTTTCGCCTGGAATATCCAAAAACAAATCATGATTATCTACTACTGCGCTCAGCTGATTTTCTCTGGGGGTCAAACGGTCCCTCTTTTCTTGCCCAGATTCAAAAGTTGATTGTGGACTTGCGATTGCTCTCATGTCCTCACCTGAGAGGGTGAGGGATAACGGGGAAGAGCTGTTTGTTCCATACAATAAATATCCAGACTGTCTGATTATTTATTCAAGTTTTAATTTTGGCTAATTTTGTTGATCAAGTTCTCTTACCCATAAGTAAGAGCGAATATAAGCTCCTTGGAGCCTTCATGGGTAGCACATTTGGTAGGATCTTTGTCCTCCTCACACTGGATGGAAAAGACCCGACGATGACAGAAGGAATTTTTATGGGTCTTTTTCACAAGGTGGCTTGATTAGTCAGTCTCAAACGAAGGTAGCATGGTCTCTTTTTTTTTTGTTTCTTTGAAGTTGTTCACAGCTGTTAAAATTTCTTGCTTCGGTTCTTGGACTCAGTGCACAATGTTCCTATAAGCAACATCCGTAAGAAAGAAGTTTCTATACGTAACATCCCTATAAGACGGTTGCCGGCATCATCAATACCTGAAACGTTCAGGAAATTGATTATACAAAATTCAGTCGTGAAACTATTCACTGATAGCATCCATTAAAGCACAAAAAAAAAAAAAAATGGTCTAAATTGACACCCACAGCTTGGAATGGAATAAATGGTTCATAGAGATGTAGGGGGTACGGGGAAGGGGGTAGAATCAACGATATCGCGAATCAAAACAGTACACAAGGTTGATCATTTCTTGAGAGCATTCCAGTCTCCACAGTTTCATATTCTGTCCATATAAGCAACTCTGCTTGTTAGAACAACAGAATTATTCTCCAAAAGGCCACAGAAGTCGACTATCCTGCCGCCAAGAGATTGTTGCAGTTGATCTTTATATGGAAACAGTCCACCATCTTTTCGAACAATCTTACATTGACGACTCTGTTAATTCAAGTTATTGGTAAAACCTTTTATAAATATTCCAGAACCTGCCCAAGTTGAGAAGAATATAGCCAATTGATTTTAGATAAACAGGTTGAATTTCAGAAAATAAAACTACTTTAAAATATAAAAGATATTTCGAAGAATAAAACTAAAAGATGAAATTAAGCTGAAAGAAGGAGGATCTGTCCAGCGCATTGCGTTCTTTGTTTTTATCCTTCTAACTGAGGGCATTTATATTAAGTTAGACTTAAATCGAGCAAGGGCGTTGACAGTTTCCCTGTTAGCCTCGATGTGAATGGTCGACAAGGACTCATTTGTAAGATAAATAGGCCGTGATCTAGGGTACGTCAATTTTCTTTAGAACATTGATCTTTTGCATGTCCCAGGTACTTTCGCCGCTCAGTATCTATAAGAATGGCGAGCAAAAGAGAGCAGCTTTACTGTCAACAGCTACGATAAAGGTGATGGGCGTTTTGTCGTCTAGTCTAACCTGGTTCTCACTTAGCTATCTTTTATGAGCACTCTGCTGCAGAGAGTATCGTCATGAAGTAGTCAAGGCAAGTTCGGATGGTGAACGTTTGTCATCCCGGTTGAATGTAGTAGGAAAGCGAGCTTTAACAGGCGATAGAAAACAGCTGCCTGGACTAACCGTAATGGAAAAAATAGTTTCTGCACCGGCCAACGAGGGATATTTATTGGGTGCACTAGACAGCGCTCATAACAGTAAATATATAACAAAGAAGAAACGCACGCCTTTCGAAGCAGATATCGAATTTCTATAGCCTACAAGCTACTTCTAGATAAAGACAGCCAAGTCCAACATTAACAGCAGAAAGGTGTTTTTTTTTTATGAGTTTCCTCCGCGCTGTCATGTCCAACGCATTTTGGATGTTTTTGTTGCATGATTCCATTAGATGCGTTTGACTCGCATTAACTCTATCAACAATTATGGCCATACCCGTCTGGGCCATTTATAGCCCAGACGGGTATGGCCATAATTCCAACTAGACACCATCTATATGGGATCACTATAAATGTCCTTCTGCCTGTAGTTGTACATATGAGTATTAAGAATTTTATGGAAGTCTTAACTCAACTTCCACCTTCTCTCTCCTTGCGGTATGATACCGTTTTATAACCTCATATGAGTCCAACTATATTTATATTTTAATTATAATATAAGGTACATCGATATACGTCGATAAGGGTACTCATGTCAGTGAAAAACAATATGCCTTAATTACCGCACCAAAGAACTAATGTATATTATGCAAAAGGTCCCAAGTTCCTTTGACGGTTCCTCGCCGGTTTCCATGAGGTCATCGCTAGATCTGTTTTGAATTCCACTGGATATTCATATAAGTCAATCATAAAGCTATAATAAACACTTTAAGGTTTGAAATTTGATTTCCAAAATGCTTTTGTATTAGAAGAAGTCGGCTGATTTTTACCTTTCAAAGACCATCTTGAAATGTTTTGCCTAATTTATTCAGCTCAACATCTACGACGAATTTGCTAAGTATTTGGGTGGAAAAAGAACCTCGCGCTTAGGAAGTAGGCAACACATTTATGTTTATTCGATATCAAAATTTCTTTTGACATGTCTAGAATTCCCGACAGATGCGAGGAGATGTCGCTAAAGAAAGGGAGAGTTTTGTGATAAACAAACTGCTTTGGTAGGCAATGATTGAAAACAGTCGCAACTTTCTCTTTTGCTCTTCGTCAGAGAGAGAGAGAGAGGTCTCGTGCCAACAAAGTTAGTTGCATGTTCCATCTCATAGGAAATGTGCCTTCATTGCCAGCAGTGAGAAGTAAGTGTGGACAGAAAGAACTATTATTATACGTCTGGCGGTGTGATTGATTCATTGAAATAGCAGTACAGAAACTCATAATTCAATAGTAGCGTTGGGGTAATAACAGCTTCTGCACCCTGGTGCAAACGATGGAAGACTCCCGCTTTTGGGAACTGTTTCTTAGAATACCAAGAAAAGTATGGGTTAGTATAGAACCTTAAAGCCTCCAGGAGCGCTCAGCCAATAGACACAGTGCGACACCAAATGACAGAAGGCAAAAATACAAACGACAACAGGACAAATCTACATAAAAATTCTGCAGCAGACAATAGCTGGATGGAAATTTAACATTGGATAGATAGTATATAAGAATGCGTAAAAGTTTATCTTCATCCTATGCATCGTCTTTTGATTACATAGCTGTTATGATTTATGTTGTTGTGTATAGATTGTATCTACTCTGTCTTTTACTCATGGCCGCGCAGCAATACTGGGTATTTTCGTCCGTCTGACTGGTTTATGAACGCCTCTTATGTACGATGTCGAAGTTCGACAATATTATTATAATTATTTGGAAGAGATGTAACAAGAAAATCATATTACTGGCAACTATATAAAAGCCTAAGATAAATAACAAATAAGTTAAGCTTGTACTGAGACAGGAAATCTGTTAAATGTTAAGATCTATAGGTAGAACCTCACTAATTTGGGCTAAAAGAGGTAGTCAATTAGAGTATCGAGTAAACTTTTGCATTCGTGCAATTTAACTTAACTTTTTTCTTATGACTCCCAGGCCTATAAGATAAAATTTAATAAAATTTCATCGGAAGGATGCGCGGGATAAAAATGTCTTAATATTTTCTGAATTTGAATTTTTCCTTCAAAACGATTTTATTTCTTTTACAAGGTGACTCTAAAACTATTTTAAAAGAATCTTCGGAATTGTATCATTAAGTTCTTGTTTTAGGAAAAATCTCTGTTAACAAAATGCACGTATAAACAAGAAGGGAATCCGAATTATCGAGACTCCGAATTAGCGAAGTTCGAAACCGTGACTTTTTATGGTGTATATATTTTTTGTAGAAAAATACTTGGGAGTTAAAATTAACCACACATTTCAGTTTAAATTATATTTGTACCTTTTAAATTTTAAAATAAAGAAATGTAAACTAACATATTCGAAAGCCGTTATAAGTTTAAAGAAATTTGAATTTTACATTAGAGAGATACTTAAAAAATTAAATTTTTAAAATTTGCTATTATTATATTATTACTGGGTGACGTATGTTTAACTAGTTGGTAAGGGATTTTAACCCCTTAAGTTTCTATACATTTCTGATTTGAAATTTAATAAATTGTATCATAAATGTTCGCTTTGTTCTCATCGGCTAAAAAGAATAACTGGAAAAACTGATGCTGTTTGTTATCGCGGTTGTTTTCCCAACATATTTTGTTATTATTAAGATTACAATTAGAACTAAGAAGCTCCTCGTGCCGAGTGATAATAGAACTATTACTTATACTGGACGTAAAGTCCTTAAAACTCTTATTTGAATTTTCTTTCGGATGTTTCTTTCCACCATATGAGGACTTCAACTTCTTAATTGAGTCATGGAAAAAGTCTTCTGATAAAGCACCGTAGTCCAAGAGCGGTGTCATTAAATGACACCCCCCATAGAAGATAATCAGCTGTGAATCAGGTTTATTTCTCTAAGTGTCAGAAGTGCTAAATAAACTCTTTTTGCCGCATCTCGTGGGATTATTTTCTCACTGTTGATTGGCTATCTGCGTGCCTTCGATCACGTCTCGTCTCTGCTAGGAGGCTCTCGCCTGCTTGCTCACTCCATAACTTAATGCCAGGGTAAAAAAAGAAAGAAACAGCCGCAACATTTTTTTTTCCTTTGATTTCCCAACCACTAAGCTCCTCGAACGCCGTGCTGACATACTCTGGTATAAGATCTCGAAAGTTATCAGTTGAACGAAAGAAGGCGGTCCACTTTACAAGTGGTTTCTCTCCTTGCTTCACCCCAGCGGTTGGGTAGTCACACGGCCATGCGGGGCTGCTGTTCCTATGTATAAAAGATGCGTGATTTTTATCTCTCCAGCCAGCGCCTAACAAGTGCGCTCGTGCTACGACTAAACTCTGCGCACGCCGTCTCTGTTCGTTCTCTCTTCTCTCCCCCCTCTTTCTCTTCCCCTACCCCTCGAAGTTCTTCGGATTCAGCAGACTAGAATCACGTGATCGTGGTACTGAGCGCGTGGTCTGTGTTCCCTCTAGTTAATGATCTTGGTCACGACACGGGCCATATTCGCTGCCTAATGTAGTTTTGCTCGCTCTTCACATTCGTCTAGGTGTTTCCCTCTCTTTCAATTTTCTGTTTTCGCCTGTTTCGTTCTTTCATTCTCTGCCCATTGTTCGTTTATCCCCCCTTCTAATTCTTAGCGCTGTCCCTCTCTCTCTTTAATCTTATATTTTCGTTTCCAGTTTGTTTCTTGCCCTAATATATTAGTCTCTGTGTTACCCGCCCTCCTCTAAGCTTGCCCAATCCTCCTCCCACCAACTGCCTATTTTACTTCGGTTTTCACTCTTTCATATGAACTGAAAACAGCATCATGAGAGCCATTTCTCGTTCTTTGTGTTCTTACGATTTCCAACGACACAGCCATTAAAAATCTATGGAAATATTTTTAAAAGAACCGAGTCTTTTAAAAAATCCTCCAACGAGGCGAAACAACTGTTGTAAAGCTCCATGTATTGTATTTATCTTGGAAGGACCATATTCAAAACTATTTGATACTGGAGATTTTGGCTTAACATTATTGTTATAACAAAAATCATTTAGTTATTTTTGAATAACAGGTTTGGAATAACAGGTTCTGTTATTTTGGAAAAAAACAGTTCCTTATTTTCCGAAATTTCTTAACACGAAAGGCAGCAATGAATTACCAAACGATTAATTCTCGAGCATATTACGAAATCTCGTAGTACCAGACGATATCGGAATTCCCATAATGCACCGCTTGGCTACCTGTGAATTTTTGTCATGTTATAAATGTATTCGTCAATATTCCTGTCAGGCCATCGAAATGAACTGCTGCTTAAAGAAAAAAATAATAATAAAAAAGGGGGCCCTTTCTATAGATGCGAGTGCATATTTAGGTGATCTGATCGATAATAATTATCTCTGCACCAGCCAAGGTTATTGACTTTGTGTCCTGAGCATAATTTACTGTAAAAGGTAATTACAGGTTTGTCCATTAAACGTTACATGTTAAGGCAGACCCACGTCGAAAACACAGGGGGGGGACACGAGGAAAGTACATATTAGGAGCACGCGCTAAACAGTACACCACCGGAAAATTTTAGGTCTGTCAGGCAGGAGAGCCCAGTAATTTCTAGGCAAAATAGCCGAGTTGCCGAGCAAAATACAGGTTTTTAAGCGATGGCAATTTATAAGCGTAGTTAAATGTCAAACATTGATTTTTCTTTTAATTTCCCGATAATAAATAATGAAAACAAACCTGAAAATATGGTCAGAAAGACAGAGTAATTGAGGGCTTGTATTAATCGAAAACAAGCCTGTCGCTGTTAGACGTGTTAACAGTAACCCTGATTAGACTGTTTAGACCGGTGGTGTGCCAACCTGTTTTTACTTGGTGATCCCCCACCAAAACTTATATTATGATTTTAACTGTAAAATTCAGTGAGAAAAGTGTGGAAAATATAAAAGAAAAATATAATTTCATTCGTAAATAAATATATATAATTTACAAGAAAATAAAGATTTATTTGTAATTCGTATGTTAGCCAAGAAGAACTGTTGAGTATTTGATCAACAGAACTGCGTTAATATAAAATTACTGAGTATTGAAATAAATCAATTTAAACTTCATCTTTGTCTTGTAACCCTCCGAAATTGCGCATCACTGAGTTTGATTAACTCGAGAGCAACTCAGATAATGATGCGACCATTGTATTGTAATTCTGTGTGTTCCAAAGCCAGCTTGTCTGTTTCATGGGATGAAAAACCGGAGTTTCTTTGGAAACCTATAGAATGGAGTGCATTTGGACATACACACGGATGATATCTCCAGAATCTGCCGATCAGTTGGTGTAATCACAGTCCTTCCACACCGTAAAATTATGGAAAGAGCCTAGGTTCGAATCCCATCAATGACGCCAGGAATTTTTATGGGCTGTTTAAACAACATGGCTGAGCTAACCAGTCTCAGGCGAAGGTTGCATGATTCTCCCACCCAGCTGGTTTTCGGTCCAGGAATCAGACAAATCCACCATGGAATATATAATAATAATAAAAAAAGATCTAATGAACTGTTTCCTAATATTTGCCAATAATTGGATCATTTAAGAACTGTGATCAGAGGTAAGACGTTTAACAAAGAATCTTTGCAATTCCTATCGCTGTTTCGCTTGGCGCTGCAGCCGAATTGGAGAATTTCTGTAAACAACACCATCGCCGATCTCTTTTCCTTGACACCAGCGGGGCCAAAATGAAAAGGCTTCTTTTTCAATATTTCCTCTCCGTTTGCCAATATAAGTGCCACCATTTGGCCCTACCTTGCTTTATTAAAGCTATTTATTTCATACCCTTTATGGGGAGTTATTACCCATCTGCTGTCTTCATCCGAGATCTGCTTTCCTCTCCATTTCCTCCCGAACTACATTGTTTCCGTTAACGCAAGAAAACGAGCAAAAGTTGTGGCATGTTAAGAAAAACCAGGAGACTCGTGTGTTTGACCTGTTCTTTTCTTTTGGTCTCCTGTAAATGACCCGTAGCGTTTACAGTAGCTCGCAGTTTTTTTTCTTCCATCAGCGCAGCACGTGTCGTATTGACTGGCGTTTTTCGGGCTGGCTTCAGTCGCATTATCAGCGCCCACCGTCTGTATAGCAGTGAGCACAGGGGCGGAGCTTCGGGTCCAATTTGTCTTTCGCGTCCTTCAACTACAGGCTGGTCATTACGTGTATTGTATTGGCATTAATGGTATACTTCGTAATGAGGTGTGCATCACAGACCATTAGTACTTGTAGCCTTAATGTATCACCTGAGAGCAACACGCATCACCTTCTCATTGTTCCTCCTCCATCCTCCCTACGAGTTCAACTCCGGCTGCCAACTGCGAATGCACTTTATTGCGATTCTCCCATTTTCAGAATCTTCTCTTGATTTTTATTTCTTCTCAATTACGAGCGCAAACCACGCGCTCCTTGCCGCCTTCTATTTAGTCTGACACAAGACGACCTGGTGATTAATCCCGCCCCCTTTCCCCCAGTCACGCTCCACCAATTGGTGCTATCTAATAAATGCCAATTTACACCCCTTGATGCATCTCTATCGCATACCTAAGGAGCCATTACGGATGTATTTCTTATTACCCAGTGGTGTAAAGTTAATGTTGTCACGCTATCCCACCTCTAAGATTGTTCTACTTAGAGGAGCGAGCATTATCGTCTTCGGCAATTTGCAGCTTCTAATGACCACTCCTTACTGGGCATTGAAGCATCTGCACAGAAATAGATTTATTCCTGTTGGCCATCGGCTCCAATGAACGGTTTCGGTGCTCACATCAGTCTTTCTTAAAGAGCATTTATTGAAAAATATTGTGAAGTACTCGTGCATTAATAACTGAAATGGTTAATTATCATTTCAATATTCTTCGCATATAGAATTTTAAAATTCCTGCCCTTTTAATGAGGACAGAGTTGCAAACGTTCGGAAATTGCTGAAAGAGATCTTCGTTTGACCCTCAGAATGGTGGCTGATGAGTTGAATATGAATAAGGAGACGATTCGTCAAATTCTGCAAGATTTAGGAAGAAGGAAGATCTGTTCAAAATTTGTGCCTCATAGCCCCAACGAAGAGAAGAAGCAATAAAGAATGTCATCATGCAAAATCATCCAGACAAGATAATCCGAATTTACTCGACTGCATTGTCACTGGAGATGAGTGTTGGGTGTTTCAGTAGGACCCAGAGACGAAGCATCAGAGGATGCAATGGATTTCGAAATCATTACTAATGCCCAAAAAGAAGTCTAGGATAACTTACATTCATCATATAATGCTGATAATGTTTTTGGATAAACAGGGTGATTCACGAGGAATTTGTACCTGAAGGGATGAGTCAATGATGCGTTCTACATACAGGCGCTTCAAAAGACTGTTGAAATGCAATTCCCGGGTGAGGCAGCAATTTCGAGAGCGCAGCCGATTCTTGTTGCACGATAATGTACGGCCCATTCAGCATTTGTGAAGACATTTCTGGAGAAACAAGGCATTGTACAGATCAACCATCTATCCTACTGATCCGATCTAGCACCAGTGGACTTCTCCCTCTTTTTCCAGGGTGAAAACTATCCTTAAAATAAAGAGATTTCAAGATGTTGAAGACAAAGGAAAACGTAACCACTTTGGACGCTTTCCCTGGTTTTTTTCAGAAACTTTTATAACGGCATAATAAGTGTATTTAATCAGGCTGTGATTACTTTGAATAAAAGCATTTCTGAGCTCCTTCACTTTGTGCTCTTTATATTGCGCCACTCTGGGAATTTTACTGCCACACCTCGTAAATTGAAACAAACAGACAAAAATGGGGGTACATAGTGAAACAGGCAGACGGAAACTACTGGGTTATATACTGAAACACAGACAGGTATGTATAAAAACCGACAGATGGAGATAAATTAAAATAGATATACGTTGAATTAGACAGATGTAAGTTCATTAAAATAGGCAGAGATAGGTATAAGCTGAAAGACAGATGTAAGTTCATTAAAATAGGCAGAGGTAGGTATATGCTGAAAGACAGATGTGGGTACATTATAATAGGCAGAGATAGGTATATGTTGCATCAGACAGATGTAAGTACATTAAAATAGGCAGAGATAAGCATATGTTGACACAAGCAGGGACAAAAGCATTAAATAAGCGAATTTAAGTGTAAAAGTTTGTAGAATTCGAACCTCACAGCTTATTCCAATATCTCTTTTAATCATCAACGAATATATTCATTCACTACACATGAAATGGTTGTTATGTAACTTAAGTTCATCAAGACGGTGAATGTTTTGTTCTTTAATGACATAAAAACGTTTCCAGCAACTACTTTAAATCCTTATGCAAATGGTGCTTACTTAATAATATCGCATGGATTATTTCATCGTTCTTGAAACAAATGGGTAGAGAATGGAACATCAAAACAGACACTTGTCTGATAATAACAGCGAATCTGCACAAAAAAAAAAGAGAAATATTAAGGCTACTTGAGAACTGTGTGTGCATGACATCTGTAAATTGCGTGTGTTCTCCGGTCGGCTTGGTTTTTTAACGAAATAACCGAGTTTCCGGTGGAGGGAACCTTGCTATTCTCGCCTGAGACCGACTGACTCAGCCACGAAGTGAAAAAAAAAAAGCTCATAAAAGTTCCTCGCCTAATTAACGGGATTCGAACCCGGGTTTTTTGTACCGAGTTTGAGGAACAGAGTGGTTATAACCACTGCGAATCTGTACAGCTTTACTGACACATAATTCGCACGACGTATTCTACTTTTCCCACTGAGCTTTCATTATTTTTGCAGTATTTATCTGTCGCGAGCAATCAGTTCACCCTTTAAAAAAAAATTTAAATAAAAATATTCCTGTTCGAGCATATTTTAATTTTTTTAGTACGTTTCTGAATGAAGAGGAAGAATAAATATAAGATGATAGATCTAAAAACGCAGGGTTTATCTGCATAATGCAATACTCTGCATGCTGAACACATTTAGCCACAAATGACTGCGGTAAATTCAAGATGTAAACCAACAAAATAAAACTCAGAACCAGGTACAGACAGAAAACGCGCTCGCTTTTCATTCGGGATGCAAGCTCTTCTGTGTCCAATACGTTGATCAAATGACAGTGACCAAGGCACATATTGGCGGAAGAAGAAGAAGAAGTGTGGTCGTCATCCCCGTACATAATATATAATTTATATTCACGCAATTATATAATATTAACATATATATAAAGTGTACACAGCATATCGATTTCGGTACGCATTCCTTCGCTGCGCAGAGTGCTCATGTATATTACCCAGGGGCACAAAGTAGAACTCCCAGAAATCGAAATCCGCGTTCAATCGAGTTAACAAGGCCCTCCCCAACATTTTCCATCTCTTCTCTAAACTCTGAGAACACACCCGAGGCGTGCGGTTCTCAAAGGTAAAAATCCCATTTTCTTCCTATCTCCAGTTCCCCATATATCGGCTTGATTATTTAAAAACGATGGATGGTTTGATCGATAAGAGACTCTCTGCTTATCGAATAGTTTCCCAGTAGAAAATGATTTTCAAGATTAAGAGTCAGAAATGTATTAAAATGTCCAAAGATTTTTTTTTCCCCTCCTCCTCCTCCTTCTTCTTCTTTCCCCGAGTTAAACGGAAAAACGAAGGGGGAAAAAAAGTTAGTAGTTAAAAGTTTTGAAATCTGTTCGATAAAATGCACGACAGGGTATTAAAAAAAAATTTATCTAGTTAAAAAAGGACTTGATAGCCCTCGCTGACAATTGCTGCCTTCGCTATTGACATTTCCTGAACTAGAAAATAACTTATTTTGAAGAACTTGTGATTCTTCGAATTGTATTTTGCTGTTGCAGAAGGGGATTGTCAACTACCGGCTCGTTATGTACTCGACACAATTTTTTTTCTCTCTTTTTCATGCTCGAAGAATATTTCTTTGAATAGTAAATAAAATTCTTTCGATTCGGGCAACAATATCGGGTTGTTGAAGAAACATTTTCTTGCGGATGAGTTGGTTCGGTTAGACTGTGTGATAATGGGTTTTTCTCCGGGTTTCCATAGCAGACAAACAAAATATGCTTTACAACACGCACGTTACCACATCCAGAGATCTAATTAACCATCACTTATTTAAAATTCCAAGCACAAAAGCCAGAAATATGTTCTATAGTGCATAAATTGCTGTACACATGTGTTCTTTAAGGGGTCATGTCGATGTAGTCATCACCATAAGCAGAGTACATGGTCCTCTTTAAACTTGTCGGCTTAAAAAAAAAAATCTTTAAAGAAGGGTGAGTCCAGAGGAGGGTGGATAAAGTGAGTGTAACGCACTCTGGCTCTGGACCCAACAAATGGGACCCCTCACTCTTGCCTTGATTCAGAGCATCCCCTCCTTAGGAAGGAGAAACTCCTCTTGTCCCCAACTTTAATTCTTTCCTTCCAGATCTTTGAACTCTTGGACCGGTCTTGCCCTAAACCAATATCAACTTCTTTCGGTTGATAAATAAAGAGTGCCTATCAAATTCTTCCTTGAATTTTGTCCAGCTCTCCACCTCGACCACACTTGCAAGCAACTTATTCATAGCACGCTGTCCAAGATCAAGTCTACTGTTCCGTCTTAAGATTTTACAGTTGTGCCCTCTTATTGCCTTACATTCCAGTGGAACACTCCCCCCTCCTCCGCCCAGAGCCCTTATACACTTTAATGGAATCTACCCTAAGGTATCTACTTGCTAAACTCTGAGGGCAGCATCTTGTGAGTCATTCCTCATGCGGATAATACTTAGTGGTATTCTTTGCATTTTCTGTAGAGATTCCATATCTTTCTTAAGAAGATCTTCCATAATATCCAGGGTAGCGTTACAATCTCAATCTCTCGGCCTCTTTAGAAAACAATTCCAGAAAGGGGAAGAGATTTTATCCCTGCCTTTTATTTGTTTCGCAACCACAGTGCTACACGCGAGGGCTATAATTTAGAAACTATTCTTTCTTCATGGCTACACACGATGACTTATGATAGCGTGTAGGTATACGCAGTTCTCTCTGTCCAAGATTTGAGCCTGCACTACATCATAAATACGTGATGCCTGCTTTTGTTCTTTGGGTATTTTATAAGAGTGACCAATACCAACTTGGTCACGATTTAAGGAAGCTTTGCGATGTTCAAAATAACTGTGTATTTTGAACATCGCAAAGCTTCCTTCAGTCACAACGCAGTAATTTCTAATTTGCCGTGTTTCTTGCATTAGTGGGAGATATAATTATAGATATTTAACGTAATTTCTAGCATCTGCTCGCGAGCAGTCCTTTTGCTGACTAAACATTACATGTGGACTGTATCCGGCAGTGCGATCAAAACAACTTAGAGCGAAAGAGAGAGCAGTATTCAGAAGGTAATTAAAACTCCCATCCCTAACTCCTTGTTTGTTTTGTGTCGACAACCTAGGGCTGGTAATTAAGCACAAAAGGAAAGTGCGCCACCTTCAGAGCAAACAATGGTACCATCTCTCATTACGTGGTCCCGTAGCTTGTCCAACAGTGCAGCGTGTATAGATTTCCCATACATACCTTCAGCTACTCCGACTGTCACCAAAGAAAGCCGTCCACCCACACACACACACCGGTACTTCCATCTCCTCGTGAGCCTACCCTTCCAAGTTAAACCCAAATTATCTTAGCCCGCGGCCTTTGTTTAATTTTCTTCTGCAGACAATGTTTTTCTTAATCCGCCACAATTTCAAATTGCTAATGAAGCCACTGCCATCGATCCATTTATATTCCCAGTAGTTAGTCGATTCCCTCATAGTCTTTTAACCGACTCAGAATTACGGATGGCTGGAAAAGCAGTCGGTTATTCGCGAAACAGCTCACTTCGCTCGAAAGCTTGTAATTTTCTCTTGAATGGAAGCGAGTGTGTGCGCGTGTGGTTAATAGAGTCCGAGAATACTGGAGAGTCTGTGCAGGGCAAGAATTAATTCTCCTCCGAGATAGAGAGGATTATACGAGAGTGAATCACACGATGGCGATGTGTATACTGTAAAGTTAATCACTCTGTTTGCTTGTAGTTATCATTAGTGTTAGAAGAGGCAGAAGGACCGAGGTGTTGTTGCTGAAGTCGATCGTAGATTGCACAAATAAAATCTGCGACGAACATTTCTGTTTTAAATGAAGCTTTGCCAGTTCTCATGGTAGCTGACTCTAAAATAAGTACTGTAATGGACTATAAAAACGGTCTACTAGCTCAGACTGGTCCCTTGAACTAAATATTGACAGCTCTGCACTTCATTGGCATCTTGTTAATGAATCCACACAGTTCATTCTTGGAAATAGATGACCTTAGAAATGGGCTTGAAGGTCAGCCATGTGTCATTTCTGAGTACATGACTAGGCTGTCTCTAGATTCGTATACACCAACAATCATGAAAGGATAAAGCAGAATCGGAACCCGTTATCAGTAGGGACACAAGTACATTGGGTCCATGTGGGATTTCCATGCTGGAACTCGGAGTAGCTGAAGAGCAAAACGCCATTTTTCCCAGTTTCTGGTTGGTCTAGGTGGTGACCGTGATATCAGGGACTCTCTACAGATGTAATCTGCTGTCTTGATGTTGGTGTACGGTGCCAAGTGGCTTCCAAAATAATGGAAATCGTTACTCCACATCTCCCACGTTTCTAAATGCATGCTCTTTTGATGTCTTCTACCACCGACTGCTGACACTTCAAAATATGTTCATTTCACGCCCAATGTCCACTTTGACGCATTCTGCTCTAAACTAGTGACTCTTAACCTTTGTGATTCAAAGAATCAATCATTTTTCAGTTGAACAAATTTCATGCAAGCCACCGTCAGCTTCTACCTTTTGATTTATACCAAAAATAATCTTAATTTAATATTATTGAAGTACTATTAGCATGGATTCGCACAGATATCAGCCATGGAGACGTGCTTCTAATAAAATTAACTTGTCCTTCTGTTTAAGTTTTTCTTTTTAATATGAAGACAATTCAAAAACTGAAGATTTGTACATCAAAAGCTGACAACATGTTAAAACTCGTTCATGTGGACATGAATTGTTTGATACAACAACTCAATGCGACCTGTATGCACGAGACGTCCATACGCGGAATGAAGAATAGAGGTTGCAAGAGAAGCGGGGTTATTAAGGTGGTTTTGGGCTCTGATCACGTTCAGTTACGTAACCACCAATAGGGGTATCTTTGTAGAAGGAATCGAGATCGGAGACAAAATTCAAATCTGTTTTATTGGCTTCACTCGTGAGACAATTAATGAAGGCATGCCTGCCGTAATTAGTTGTGCAGTTGATGGTGGTGAAAGTGAGATGCGAAGGAAGTTGACAAGCGGTATTAAATTTGACAGCGTTTGAAAGGTCAGGGCAATTATATTTGGCGCAGGAAATAAAGTTGATTATATAGTCGACGATCAGAACAAGACGAGGAGTGATGGAGCTATCATTCTTCGAACAAGCGAATCTCACACGCATCTCTTTTGAAACTTTACGAGGATTTCAGCAAGGATCGCGTGATGAGGGATCCAAATGGGGGATACACAATCTAGGAAGTTTAACAAGAGAGGCACGCGTGTTCATTGAGAGATTATGGCTCGTTTGAAGAGAAAACAGAATACTGTTTGGTAATTTGTTTACTTTTTTTCGTTTAAATTTCTCATTACACGACAACTTGTGGTTTTATGCATGCAAGATATTTTTTAAGGAATACTACGATATATAATTGAAATCAAAATGTATAAATTTTTCCCCGTCTTGGTTGAACGACTCCTAAAAGATTATTCCATTTTAGGAATAGATTTTTCTGTGTTCACGAAGCTTTTCTGTATTCTGGGTTAATTGTAGAGGGCAATGAGGGACGAAGGAAGAGATCAGAGGAGAAAACTTCACTGCAAAGAAGCTAAAATTAAAATGAGTACAGGAAGACATCACAGAGATATTTAGAAAGAGAAAACTGAGATGGGGAGGACATACAGCAAATGTCGAGGGAAAAAGACATGAGTATGCACTACTCAGATAAGCTCCCATTGTCTGAAGGCCGTTGGGAAGATTTCTATGATGGGGTGAAAGCAGATGTTTGGAAGAGAAGGGAAGAGAGGATAGACATAACTGGATGGAGCTGACGCAAGATAAGGCAAGATGGACATCAGTTGTCAAGGTCTCCGTGGGGTGAGTAAACAGGTATAAAGCATATATTGACCATAATTGAGAAATACGTTCCAAGATGGGCAGGAAAATCTTTTACACAAAATGCTTTTATGTAAGAAAGGCTGGGCCTGAATCTTCTCACTATACGCTAAACAAAACCTGGTCCCTTTAGTAGGTTTCTTTACCGTGTTATTAATGAAGGTACCTAATTCTTTTGTTACACCAATCCTTAAGAACAAGCCGCTAATTGAATACATGGTCTAATATTTTCTTGTTGTAAATATTATACGCGTGTTGATTTTGTCACTTGTTACCATTTTGTGAGGGCTTGGCTTAAACTCCATCACCTACTGCAGAAATTTCTTGGAGGACTGCTCACCCTTAGTTGGTCTGCGAGGTAAGCACAGTCGATATATTAACCGTCCACCACAAAGAGTGGAAAAGGCCCAGGTTCGAATCCCATCAACGAGGAGAGCAACTTTTATGGGATTTTTTTTCACTGTGGCCCAGTTAGTCGCTCTCAGGCGTGGACAGCAAAATTTCCTGCTTGAAAATCCGGGTTTTTCGTCCAGCAAAACAGATAAATCGACCAGAGAACACGCACACAATTTATTGACATAAAACGCATGGGCAGGCAGCCCTAATATGGCAGTTTTTTGTTGTTTTTTTTCCCTAACCTTAGTTGTAGTCAGCAAGAGGTTTACAGTTTTTTCATGGCAATTTTTTTGGGGGTTTTCTTGCTAAAAATATGGATTCCAGCCCACAACTCGTTTAGAGGACCAAGAGTTAATTCTCTCAACTTTTCGATCAGTGTCCCAATACATACAAAATTATCTATTGGGATTATGCACACATAAAGGTTGTCCTACGTGACAGTATAGTGGTTTTGTCACTAGTTTGAAGAGGACTGGATCCATTTTCCGAATCCAGACCTCTTCAAAATCCAATTTTTAAAGTCCTCTTCAATGGAGGCCGTTGTCTGCCGATCCCAAGTCCAGGGAATGAGGCTATCCACTGAGTTATTCGAGGTTTTTCAGCCCATATAACAATAAAATTTGGCCGTGAACACAGTTCCGCACACAAAATACACCATACAGATATACTTCAGAGCGTACCTCTAAAATTTTTGATACTATCTTCATATTTTGCGCCTGTGACACTCAGACTGCCATAATTATTTACAGATCCCAGAGCAGAGTGGGTAATGAAGCACCCGGAAGACGTTAGAAAATTTCCTCTTATCATACACGAAGACGACCACAGTTAAGAAATTCCTACTTGCCAATTTCCCGTTGTGGCGTCCATTTTTAAGATAAGAAAGAGTATAAAATTCTACAGATACAGGTGTGGCGTGTAAAGGGGAGGAAGATTAATAAGTAATTCCGTACCTGCGAACGATGCCAAAACTTTTCGATCATTACACGAAAAAAGCCGACAGCGAGAAGATGAGTTCCAAAGAGTGGAAAAAAGTCTGCCTTTTATTAATCCTGTATGTTCGCGCTTCCTATCCCGATATCAATAAACGCACGGACCAGATCATACACACGATCATAAAGCAGGGCGTGTAGTACCATTTACCGTAACATATGCGTCAGATAATGTGCCTCTTCATCACTGCCTTTCCTTTATCCATCCCTCGGAATCATGGCTTAAAGTTGTTCACTCCATTTTGCGCAATAAAAACAAGAATAATCTCTTTCTGGAAGACATTTAAATTCTGGCTGGTGAGGGCATAGAAAAGTACAGCTGACGAGGCCTAAACAATACACGTGTGTCGGTGGCGTCCCAGACATTGATTTCTGTCTGGAAGTCGACCATCTACGAGAAGTAAGCCTTTCTGTTGGGCGTGCCTGTTTGAATAAAGGATGGCTATTGTCTCTCTGCGTACTTGAGACAAAACCCCGAGTGTCTTGAATGATTCTTCAGATGAAACGTGGACAATCGACTAGCGAATAAAATAATAATGAAACCAACCAGGAATAGAATGAAGAAATTATGCGTACTTGGTTATAATTGGATGAGGCGGAAAAAGTTATCTCCAAATACTAGAATAATAGTATCAAAGCTAATCAAGGGTGAGGGCACTGTTTTATTTTATTTTTTTTTTTTTTGGAACCCGCGGGAGGGCAGGAAAGAATTTAAGACATAAGTGTGTAAGACGTAGGGCAAGAAATCAGTTCCTATAAATTCTGAAAGTAAGGAGGATAATTTCTTTTAATTTACAGTCGTGTTTGATCTCAGTAAAATCTATTAGATCTAAATAATCCCATGAGTAGAAATCTTCCCTCATCTATCAATGCGGTCTTCTGCTTTCTGTTTACAATATTAAAAGGTTTTGAAATATTTCCGCTGGCCTCAGTATTTGTTGTCGTTGAAACAAGGGTCCCCTCTGATTTTTTTCTTCCGCTGCCTTGGTTGACAGGAAAAATACTGTACTTTACACTTATTGCCAACTGCAGACAAGAAGAGGAGTATTATAAAAGCTTTCTCGGCCATGTTTGTTGGAAAGTGTGTACCGACTTCGTCCCTGGCATTTCATCATTCTGCCCCAGTTGGTAGAACAGTGCGCTTCCATTACCGGCAGAGGGACAATTGTCTCACCATGGACAGGCACGCCTGTCTATCTATGGAAATAGCCAGGTGCTGTCGTCTGGAAACCAATGAGCACTGGAGCACATACAGGGTATATTGCTAAATAACGCGTACACACCATATTGGAAGAGCGACCTCTAGTACGGACGCTGTCATGTTAGCGCTGTGGGCACCAAAACGCACTGATTGGATTCAACTTTCTATTTGATACAAAACTTCGAGAACTTCGGAATTAACTACGGCTTGAAATAGCCTAACTTTAGCATAATTGAAATGATTTCGGTAAAACACGTGCAGATATGTTCAACCCCCCCATCCCCCAAAGTTTAAACAGTGCTGTAATGCTAGAAGTTATAATTTCTGTGTAGACAAAACCCCTGCCGTTCCTTAAGGGCAAAAAAAGTCTAGATCCTAACAATTAAAACTTTGTAACTCTGCAACAATTAAAACTTTGCAACTCTGCAACAATTATTTATTTTTATTAATTAAAAATAAACAAAAATCACGATCATTGTTTAACTGTTCATGACTTATTTGTTGACCATTTTCACCTATCTGATGTCACCGACCGTAAGAAATGCGCTCGTGAGGTTAACAACTGCTAAGCAGGTGCAGGTTTAAGTAACAAAGTCTTCATAGTGTGTAATTTTTCTGCATACATTTATGATTACCCCCATAATTATGCCGCATACTGTCTAAGGTCGATTTTTTTTTTTTTTTTTTTTTGTCTTTTGAAAGTTAGAAATGAAGGATTAACTTTCCAATGTTACTTTCAGGTACAGTATAACCTACGAAAAATCTGATTTCCTTAAACTTGCATCTGATTTATCAAGACGTCCATCTTGAATTATCAGATTTTCCCAGGCTTTTGCAGACATTAATTATAGAGATGAATGTAGCGTTCCATTTTACCTCGCTCCATTGACTGTTCGGTTTACAATGGAGGGAAAAATTCTTTAAGTTCATCGCAGGGTAGTCCCGTGGGTAATTATTGGCGATCAGATACGGAGAAACTGAATGAGTAGTTAGATGGATATCGCTGATCTGGGAATAATCTCTTTTCAGCTGACAGAATCTTATCATAGGGGTAAGATGCAGTAGCAAAACGCCCTTCTTCCGGCTGTCATCTCCGTGAACAGTTCTACAATATCCTCCCTTTATCGGTTAGTCTCTGACGAAGAACGTGAAGGAGGCGAATCTTGAAGATACAGATAAGATACTTTGTAGGACCTTGCAAATTATGAACATTCAAATAGTATGTCTGGTAGATTGGTGATTTCTTATTACTTTTAGTTTTTGTTATAAAGGATTTGTCTGGGACTTCCGTTTGACTTTTAGTTTAAGGCTCTAGGAGTACGAAAGTGACGTCTAGTGTCTCTTTTTTTTTAAATATATTTTCAGCGAGGGATAATTGTCTAAAAGTCAAATAACTGTATTTTCGTTTTATTTGTGTTGAGTTCTCCAAACAGAGAAATTGCCCGATTTGAGAAAGCTCGAGACATTAAACAATATAAAACTTCATAAAACGGTTTACTCGCTAAGAAGAGATGAAAATAGCGTTGACAGACAGCCAATTACCTTCCTAGACATTCTCATTCTCTGCAGAAACTCTTTTAAATCGCTGAACTCTGGGAAGCACCATCAGCAAAGCCTGGAATAGATTCTGATGATCTGTTTACAAGTTCTGGGTTTCAGAGACGAATTAGCAAAGCAGATTAAGACACTTTATGCCTCTGCTCTAATTGAATTCCGTACCTCGCTAAGCAAAACTGTTTTCGGGGAAAATATCTTTTCGATACTCGAGGAGTGAATGCTGATAATGCCTCCACTGGCTGCCATTTAAATACGAAAAGAAACCGTAATCACAAACGCGAGGATTTCCCACTTTGATCTCCTCTCCCCTCCCCTTCCCCCTCTTAATTTCTTCATCGCACATCGTATTAAAAGCAAACGTGCGGTAAGCGGGTAGTTGCCCATGACGTCACACCCGCACGTGTGGAGTTCAGCGGGGCAACAGCCCGCAGAAGGTGAAGAAGGACGAGCTCTGTTAGTGCTGTCTACCACGCTTACCACTGTCGACGCCCGAAGACCCACGTGGGAAACAGCAGTTGGCTGTTAATCGAGGTAATCACACGGAGAGCGACGTGCATTTTACCCTTTTACCTTCTGCAAAGCCCGCTAAGGCCGAGGATTTCGTATGAGAGCTGTGCTCGGAGTAACCGTGCCAATCACGGAGATTCTCGCAGCTGGAGGTATCAGCCCGAAATCTGGAGGGCAGGAAACTTGGACGAAAAGCGCGTGCAGCTTAAACATCGAATACGATACCCACGTACTGTAGGGAAGTCCTGTGCGCTTTGCTAGTTCCTCTCTTTTAGCCTCCATTCAACCTTAAACGGAGAGAAGTGCGAGTACTGACTTATCTGGAGCGAATTGAGCCCTGTCCCCTCAATAGACTGTTGGGGGCGGGAGAAGTGGGCTTGTTTGCTACGCAAGAAGAATCGTGGTTCGATCGTACTGCCCATTCCTTTAATTTTTCATTTTAGCATTCAGTTGATCAAGTCCACAAAAGTAAAAGTTTTGTAATCGTTCTCCATTCCTTCTTCATTTTGTAGCCGTTGAGCTTCGAAAGGTCCATTTCGAGAGGTTCTGAGACGCGCAGAACTGGAAGTTTGAAAATCAAAACTTAAATGTTTCTACTAAGATAATTGCCGAAGCTCATGGACAGAAGTTAGTTATTTCGAAAATCAGTTGAGAACAAGCCTTCTTTTACCATTATGCAGCTAGCATAATAGGAGGGACGTTTAAATATTTCCTGGCCTGAGTATGAATGAGTAATAGAACAGTGTTAAAAATTTCTGCGCTTAATGTGGGTCCGACTCATGGATGAGATGGATCCTCATCTTATTCCGGCTGAGACGAAGGAGAAGTTCAAATAGTGGAAACACAGCTCTTCTGCCCCTCCATAGAAAGCCAAGTGGATTCTTTCTGCTGGCAAGGTGATGGCATCGATTTTTTTGGGATGCTGATAGATTTTTTTTTTTTTTTTTTTTTTTGATTTGGTAGTTGTTGGCGCATCGGCTTCTGTGGCCATATTGCACCTCCCAAGGTTTTTGCAGTACTTTGATCCAAGCCCGAGGCGGGAATCGAACCCGCGACCTTTGGGTTGCCGGGCAGGTACTTTACCCACTCGGCTAGCCCGGTCGGCTAATGCTGATAGAGGGTTACATCCAAGGGCATATTACACAGACCATGCTTGTGAACTCCTTGTGAGGCATTTCCGTTTGCGTGAAACGGAAATGCCTCACAAGGAGTTTTGTTCCACCAGGACAACGGGTCTGCTCACAAGCCTGCCATTGCCAGTGCAGCTTTGAAATCTTGGACCATCCCCCATATTCATCATATCTATCACTATCAGAGTTTCACCTATATCATAATTTGAAAATACACCTGGGTGGCATCCATTTTTCCACCGACAGTGGCATCATTGTTGTAGTGGATGCATTCCTGGAGGCTCAAAAGAAAACTTTTCTTCGCAGCTGGAATCAACGCGTTGCAGATTCGGTGGCAAAAGTATATTGATCCCAAAGATGATTATGTTGAAAATAACACGCTACCAGACTTCTCAAATAAACCCTTCTTCATACAAGGCCACGAATTTTTCAAACGTCCCTCGTACTTCAGTACCACACTTCTATAAATGAGTATTCCTTTAGGAGAATTGTAATGCGCATATATATATATATATATATGCAAATACTTGAGATCTGACATTTGGGTATCAGCCACAGGAAGCTGAAGTAATATTCATGAAAAGTCTACCCGAAACTTTAAGCTTAGACAACAGAATCCTTTGGTTGGTTTCCCATCCCATTTTTGATTATTGTAATATTATTGGTCCCCAAAACAAATTAATTAATAATTAATTAAATTATTATGCTTGTGAACAAAAACAAAGACTGTTTTTGTTGTTTGGAATAACCGTTGGATATTCACGATTTTTGTCTCATTAAATGTCGTGGTAACCCGATGAATCCGAGAATGCTTCAAAATGGAGTGGGACATATCGATTTAGCATCCTTTTCGAATTCAAAATGTGGATATTGATGTTAAAAATTGTGAAAAACTTTTGGTTTTGAAAGTTTGCGATAAAAAATATTATTTAATACATAGAAAGTTCAGAATCACAACGAAATTGTCAAAAGACTTTTTTTCTTGACTTTACTTAAGAGAAATCTTTGATGTGAATTCTTTAATCGATTAATGCAGATGCAATAACAACACTTCATGGAACGTATGCCGAGATATTAATAGCTGCAAGGTACACAAGAATACAGTGGTTTTACTCTAGGGGTATCTCCGAGCAGGAGGCGAAACTGTTGCAGTCGGACGTCCTCTGCTTTCCACGGGCATTGATTTTAATGGAACTCATCATTAGTATTGGTCCCCACCTTTCCATCCTCGGGCTCTGATAACTGGGTGTAGTTGAACCTACGCCCTAAGACCAGCCCTGGCTGCCACATACAGGGGTGGGGATGTAGTATGTTTAAAAATAACAGGTTAGTCAGCATTGCGTGCCACTTTCAATTTGGGTCTTCACTATCGGTTCCAGATTGCCTTCAAACAAACCCAGGTGGCACAAACAGAAACGTTCACTTTTATTTATCAGCTTCGAGTTGAATTCTAACGACCCTTCGCTTTTCGCATAAAAAGAATTATTATCGCGAGGGGTTAGTTTTTCATTAAACCTCCTCCTCCTCACTTCCTGGAAATCCGCTCGTAAAATGTCCGCGAGTTTCATGTCCGCTAACTCTTCCGCAGATCACGTGCAGTGATAAAAACTGGCACTCCCGTCTTACCCTTCCCCTCCATGGTTTCTGCACGCACACACCACAAACATAGCTGCAGACATCGCTTTGTCGGTTGAAGTGGTGACATACTCAGTGTTTCTGGCCGCTCATTACATGGACCGAATCTGCCAAAGAAATGGTTGGAAAATCGATTTCGTCGACGTACAAAACTGCAACGCAAAGGAGTACGGTGGGAAGGGGGAGAGGGGGGGGTGAGCTGTTGTTTTATGCAATGTAAATAAGGTCCCTAATTAGTTTTTATAAATCCTTCATCGCGAAAATAATTAAGTGTCGGACCGAGTTCTTAAAATCGATTGTAGACAGTTCTCTACACAAAAGAACAGATTCCAGCCTTGACGGCCTGTCACTGGACTGTGCACGCTGCGAAAATGCTAGCGAAGACCACCCTGATATAAATTATAAGTGGCTATCATTATGCACCTCAGAAAGGTGAAACTAGTATCTTCCTAAGTGTGTGTGTTGTTTATTTCTTCAGCCTAATTTACAAGTAAAATTTTAAGTCCAACCGTGTTCTTGTATGACCCCTTGCGGCTAGCTCATCTCCGTTGTGAATCATGATGATCACTCCACGCGCTCACCGTACATGCACGTCCACGGTGATCAATAGATACGGAAAGTGCAATAACTGGGATATCTATTACGCACGTGGTGGAAGAGATATAATCGCATGCATGACACCCAGGGGAAGACTGCAAGGACACTTGGGGAATCTTTGCGGTGGTAGATTCACCACACATCACCTGTCATCTCAGTAGTAGATGTTCAACATGGAACTGCAAACTCCGTATATGTGTTTCCATTGGATGTTTTAAAATGAGATCGGTTTACAAAATTATGATAAATATTTAATGATATTAAAGAGGAATTCAGTAAATATTCAGCATTTAGGCAGCAGCTGCTTAGGCTATTGCCTAAATATTATCTAAGCGTTATTTTAAAATCTGTTTAGATGTACTGCCTAATATTATCTTATAGGCAGTACATGCGAGGTTAAAAAAATCTTTTTTTAGGCTACTGCCTATATATGAAGAGCGTCTATATTTAGTCAGCAAGATAAATATAGCGGGGCAAAGCGACAGCAAAGAAAAACTAAAATTCTGGTAAAGGCATTTTATTGTATGCACACAAAACTACAAAGAACGAAGTCGCTAAACAAATCTTTGCTTATTCGTACTCGCAAGGATTTTTGATTTCGTTACACGATTTCGTGGTGCCTTATGGGAAATAGAGAGAAATTACACGAGAACTCTTTCAGGTAGTGTTGGGGTTCGTGATTAAGGACAGAAAGACATAATTAGTTTGCCATCCCCAAGAGGACCGAGAGCGGAAAGCGACGTTTATTGACTGCAAGAATCCAAAGGAGAAATGGCTTTCACAAGCTTCTCTCAGTGACTTAATTTTGCTGAGGGCCTTTCAGACAGTCGCGACCAAGACTTGCCCGGGAAAAAATAGCTTAGTGAGTTGACTTCTGCAAACTGGTACTTTATCTTGGAACATGTGTCTAACTTTACAAATGTCTCGAAAGTATTTGTCGACCAACCCCCGCTAGAGGGCTTAGTGTATCTCTCGGAACATCTTTTTTATGTCGCCATTAATCCCAATCAGCTATTTGCTAAATGGCGCTCTGAAGGCACTCAAAAACCCCGAGGGATCTTTGGACGGCCAAGAGTGTGGCCCACTTCTTATCTATCCCGGAAGGAAGGGAGGGACGGAGGGAGGCAAGGAGCTGTGTTGGAGCAGGTTGTTTGTCTGAGGTAAGATAGATGTCAATTGAAGGTGGAGGGAGCCCCTTACTCTAAAGAAGGGCGGTGGGAACACATTGTCCCCCCCCCTCGATTGCAGTGTCAAGCTAAAAACAATAGCGAATGTCCTCATTACAGTAGTTGACAAGACTCCTAATGACGTTTCTTTTAAGAAATGTTCCTTAATCAATACGGAGAAGGCAAAAATAAGTCATATCCTTAGAAATGTAAGATACCGGCAGTCAGTCTTCTATTGAGAGATGTTTGGAATATATATATATATAAAAGCATTGCTCCGACTACCTAATAACTCATGTTTTTATTTTCATAAGTGGAAAATTAGGCCATATGATTTCAACCATATAAAAATTAGGCTTTATGATTTCGACCAAAGAAAAATTAGGCCTTATGATTTCGACCAAAGAAAAATTAGGCCTTATGATTTCAACCATACAAAAATTAGGCATTTTACAGCGATTTAAAATCTAACTCCAACAAATTACCTTCAGAATTGATCTTTGCTTTGCATTTCTTATCCTCTGGTTATTGGACAGATAGGAAGCTCTGGGTGTATACGACGAAATAATTAATAACTGCAGTTCCAGTTCTTGTCTTCTCGGATCTATCTAAAAATAACCAATTGTCCCTGGCCCTACCGCTTTGAATTGACTGCCTTGTTGATAACCGGCAAACGACAAGGTCCATAATCCATCAAAAGTCATTCAGAAGCAACTTTAATTCTGCGATTAATATTCATTAGCGATAAGCAAAATGCATATTATACAACTGTTATCAGCCGGCATCTAGCAACAAATAAGGGAGACCCCGATATGCGAATGGATATATTTAGAAGTCCGTTATTATTCAGACATTTAGGCCTAACGTGATAACAAAAGAACAACCGTTATCTAAAAGATGAATTATTCCATTTCCATCAGGGGTTGTGTGTATCTTTAGTCTTCTGTTATCCATCTCATTTCGGTGACTTCCTATCCCCACCGGAAACCCACAGATAAGGAAAAGACTATAGGAATTAAGAAAATCCAATAGTGTGCAGCATTATGATAAATCGTGTAGCCCAATGATACTCGATTACAGAGAAGAGAGAGAAAGAGAGTGTGTGTGGAGGGGAGGGGGGGCGAGATCGAGTCTCTCTAGTCTTCTGTTTCTTGACAGCTTTGTGATTGATGATGACATTGTCATAACGGAGTCTCTGTCTTTTTGATTATTCTAATGGCGAAGATTTGTTTTAAGCGTTACTATAAGGATTACTCGTGAAAATGTTACCGAACGATATGGATTGCTAGAGGAAGGAGGCTGAGGAGGGGAGAGAAGAAGAAGAAGAAGAAGAGAAGGCGCGAAGTCAAGACAAGCAGAGTCTTTGATATTGATTAACTTTACACCAGCTGGTGTATGGGACGGAATTTTCGGTACACAATTTCTTCTTCCTTATGACTCCGATATGTATCTGAAATTTATTAGAACTCACGCGCTTCTGGTTTGCCATTGTTGCGTTTTGAAAATGCTGTTTATGTAAGGTAATATTACTCCATATCGATTGGATTCTACTCGGCAAACAACAAGCCCAGGATTCGTTGTAAACATTCACCATTCTTTTGTCATCAAAACTAAGAAATCCAGTGAGCGCCATATTTGATCGACCAAAGTATTTATAGATGGATTCTCTTTCTTTTTCTCTCTCTTACTATTACCAAAGGTGATTCACCTTTATGAGAATGCAGCCGAATATGCCTTCCCGCTCCCGACGAAATGTTATAAATGATAATGCGAAGTCTGTTGTCTTGTGTGGTCTGCCAAGGAAACGAGACAGTAGGCTAGGTGGAAGAATGAACAAGGGAAGGCAGAGGGTAATCTCTCTCTCTCTCTCTCTCTCTCTCTCTCTATACACGTTCGGCGGGTGCTTTGCTCAGGCGCCAGCTACTGGGTAGGTGTGTCACAAATGGTGCAATTAGACGGCTTTCTTGAAGTAAGGTGACTAGAGATATTTAAGTAGTTGTCAAGACAGAAGTAGCGGTGGATATGCGGAATTCTCCCATTCGAGAGAGACAATCCTCTTCTCGCGAGCAGAAGAAATGCGTCCAGGCTATAACAAAGGTGTATTAATGGGGTCTATTTTAGAAACGACTTGCGTTTCGTCCGTAAGAAAAGCGGGAGTTTGTTTCTTAAAGGAATCCTGTGTCTTAAAACAAATGACTGCGGAGAGGACTAACAAGAATAGATCAAGATCTAGTTAAGTTGAGTTGATAACCAAAATGTATTTTATTTTTCTAATCTGCAATAATACCATTTTTATTTTCAATAGATAACCAAAGCAGATCTGCACGTAGGGACTGTACAATTAATTGAACAATATTCATCCGCATGCTCCAAACACTACGATTTCTGAATCTCGAATAACAACAACATACTATTGTGCAATGAATGATCTTTTGAGCAATTATATTTGTACTTAGCAGATAAAATCATCTCGGGAACCAAGCACGCTTGCTCTTCTGGAGTCGATTACTGCGTTAAACTGTCTTTCTTACTTTATTTCATTAAATTGGGATATTTAGAATTGCACGTATTTCACACAAACAATTATGCGATTTCTGCCCCCTTATAATATCGGCACGCTAATTTTGAGGATATTTTCAATATTTTAGCCTCTGTTATTGAAATTTTTTGCTTATAAGCCAAATTTTATTGACATCAATGCAGCTTGGAAAGCTTAAAATTAGCGCGACTTAATGGTATCGACAACACAGATGCTATTGCTATTATATAAGATTGTAATATTGTGAACATCGTTCCACGCTGTCTATGGATATCAGAAATTTTCGGATTGTATCGTTAATGTACAAAAATCGATCCAGTGTGCCTCTTTTTCCTGTTTTTAGGAAGCGTGATTCATTAGAACCGGTATCAAATATCCTGCTTTCCTATAGGAAAGCGCTGGAAAAAAAGCTTCGTGACTAATGGTTTTGGGAAACAGACAGAGCCATTAATTAAGAGATAAGGATTGTAATAATTAGTCTGGCATGGCTTCCGGAAGTGGAAGGCATTTTCAGGCAGGACCGACTTCTAGAATAAAACAAAACACGTACGTCCAAAGAGAAGTCACGAATGCAGGTAAAAGTAATATTTTACACCTAACAGCGCCATTAATTTGCACATCCAAATAGCTATTTGCAAACGCCAATGCAGCTTTGGAGAAAACTTCTGAAACAAACCCAATGTATACGATAGGGGATTGATAGCAACTAATAGAAAACGAATTTACAAAACTACAGAAAATTTTGGTGATAAACGGTTTTGTTTTGGCAAACCGGCATCAAAATTAAATCTCGGCTGGGGGTGTTTTAGCCGTTAAAAACGATTCTTCTTTTATTGTCCTCACCTGACAATGAGATGCGGTATTTGCTGCAAACACTCGCTATAAATCAAAGATTTCTATTCTATCAGTCACCACTAAATGAAATCCTGCGAATAAGTTCCGGAGCTGGGATATGCAATCTGCGTTCCTTTTAAGTTCGCAGTTAATTAGCGCTTTCAGATTTACCAATATCGTTTGGAATTCATCCGGGGCTCCAGTTGAACAAACTATGCGCGAGGGACGGAAACGGTGGCATGTAGCTGTAGTTTTAAATTTGATCCATGACTGGTTTACGCCATCCGAAATGAATTTGGTGATTTGAGTACATTTCCGTGTTTTGGTATGGGCCTCAGGATATTCGCTTACTGAAAACGATTCTCAGAGTCGTTTACTGAAGACGATGCCAATTGTAGTAACTGTTATAGGCGCACTATGGCAGGAATGACGTTGCGTTTAATAAAATTTGACCCCTTTTGGACAGAATTTTTTTGTCCTCCGTTTTTTTGATTATAAGGATGAGCGAAATTCCCTAGTAGAGGAAATATGTTTGTCTCTGTGCTAACGTAGTGATACTACACTGCTCGACAAAATTAACAGAACACATACAAAACGTGGTATAACTCGTGCAGCTTATGATGTTACGTGGGTGTACCATAGAAAACGATGAAATCAGAAGACGGCAAGAAACCAAACAGGTCACATTACAGAGGTCGATACAGGATACTCTAAAATGTGGCCAAATGACATCAGTATGGAGTATGATCCCCTCAAACGTCTAAATAGGCCTGACACGGTGAACCATGATCGATATAAGGACGTCTATAAGATTCGGTGGCAACAAATCCCATTCATCCACCAGCTCAGACCTTACTCACCAAGTGACAGAAGATTTAGCCGTGGGAGTGGAATGCGACGCCCAAGAGCGTTTCCCACACACATTGGATTAGATTTAGGTCTGTGATCGTGCTGGCCACGGCAGTCGTTGGATATTTTCAGTTTCAAGATATTCCTCCACCACTTGAACTCTATGTGCGGTGGTGTTCTCGTGCAGGAAAAGAAAATCTGGACCAACCGCACCCCAAAAAAAGTCGCACTTAGGGTTCGAAGATCTGTTTTCGGTACCTCTACGCAGTTACGGTATCCTTATCAAAAATATGAAGAGGAGTGAGGCCGTTGATCATCATTCCGTCCCACAAGAAAACACCGCCTCCACCTAAGTGTCCCTTTCTATGATGTTGGAGGGATGGTACTGCATTCCTCGTTGTCTCCAGATAAAATAACGTCTAGAATCTGTTTGTAGGCTAAATCGGGACTCATCAGAAAACAGAGCTGAACCCCATTTGTCAGGGCTTTAAGTCACATGTTCATGGCACCAGTTTTGACGAGCCCTGAAGTGGTTTGGGGTTAATAGGTTACAAACCAATAGCTTCCTTGCGTAGAGTTCACTTGATTTGGGCCTCCTTAACGCAGTCCGGTTGAAATTTTTTTTCATCTGAGGCCGCAGCAACCTCAAGGGACAGTTGATGACAAGACATCGTAGGGTTCCGTCTTGCTGTTAGAGCCAGATAGCTGTCTATTCTGGTTGATCGTAGCATTTGGGCAACCTTGCCCAGCCAGCTCTTCTTGTAATGGTTCCTCTGTCCTGAAACTGCTTCCATATTTCAAGTCGTCCAACGGCCCGCCATCTCAAAGAATCATCTAAACGACGATTACTTGCCATCTTGAGTACTGGAGACGTGCTTATCCTACTTAGCACGCCAAATAACGGGAATGAAGTGATGTAATCACAATCCACGTTTTTTAGGTTTTACACTGCTCAACAAATAATTTTGTTCAGCAGTGCATTTTTAGAGGTACTGTCTCTTATAAGACTTACTCCAGAAGCGACATAAGAAATTTGCTAACTACAGTTAAGAAACTGTGAGTACCAAACAATCAATGACTAA
The DNA here is from genome assembly GCF_048544385.1 of Mastigoproctus giganteus. NCBI lineage: Eukaryota > Metazoa > Arthropoda > Arachnida > Uropygi > Thelyphonidae > Mastigoproctus > Mastigoproctus giganteus. The sequence continues at coordinate 134,508,627 of NC_143580.1, forward strand.
AGTGAAATTACATTAAAGTCATACGATAACAAAAAGAGTCTGCAAGACACTGGAGGAACATTTCTAAGAATCAGAGACACCAGAAAAATGAATGATAAAGAATAGCATTATTAAAATCAAAATATGCCTGTTCTGGATAATTTGGAAAGGTCAATAGAGTGTAGAGAATTGAGTTGTAGGGGTGGAGAGGAGGGGAAGAGACTGGAGAGACGAACCAAGAGAAATGTTTGCCACATCCCTTGAAGTGACCCTGAATATGCAAGTATAACGTGGATCGCTTTGTAAGAACTCCCCTCTATATGTGTATTAGGTAATCTGTCCCAAACTAACTATTCTAGATTTTATAATCTGGAATGCCTCCATCCACTGACGCCAAAGTTGCAAAAGTAGACATGACTTGACAAGCTGGCATTTTTGTTATCAGCATACTAAATTCCCATTTTCTTATTATATTAATCAGAAGAAACGTGAAATACATGTTCTTTCAATTGTTTGTAAAATGCAGAAGGGAAATAAGTAACGTATATTACAAAAATGTTGACCATAATGAGATCTTGTTGAGTATTATTATTATTTTTTTAATCTAGGAGGAAATAAGTAATTACAAAAGAGTCGAGCGAATATTATTCTGAGGCCAATTACCTTTGTTATCAATTAGTAATTGATTTTTCATATCTGTTACCACGGGGCAAAAAAAAAAACATTAATTTAAAAAATTACAATCTAACACGCCTGAAATGTAACACACTGCGTGCATTCTTAATAAATAAAATCTCCAATAAAAATATTGTGTAGATTGAACGAAAAATTGGAGATTGGTAGAAATATTGTAATTCCCACTAATTTCCGGCAGGTGTCGCTCGCTATACAAGACATACACCACTTAAAAACGAGCGTATTTTATAAGTATTAAAGAAGAATAAACCATTTCTTGCCGTAGCTACTCCCAGTTCTCCCCTTTACTGGTAAATTATAGGGATTGTTTCTCCCCCCCCCCCATTCAACTGCTTCACCAATCGTAAATGAACGCTGCAGAAGGCGTACCCTTAGAAACTGTAACCTCGGTGCTGTCACTGAGCTATTGTCTAATTTGTAACCACGTTCAGCATGGCTTCCTGTGAATAACAACATTCTCCTGGGGATGCTTTTGATTGGTCGTTGTCGTTCGTGTTACTTAGTGATACTGGCATGATGTTTAGCTTAATTCATCCCTTCATGTCCAAACTGGCTCTTCCCCCCGTGACTCATTTTAAACGCACAGTTTTAACAGTTAATGCTATTTAGACCACTTTTTTTTTTGATTTCCGTAGCATTAGTCCCTTAGGGAGTACTTCGACACAAAACCCAAGACTTTGTAGGATAACTGGATGCTGCTAATAATGTCAAAAGAGACCATTAGTTGAATTCCCTTTGGGCCTACAAGCCAGGATAAATAAAACACAACCACTCTGCCTTCCCAATACGTCATCAGAAAGAACAATTTATTTCCAACGTTGGATGAAAATCGCTTTTCCACCGATAGAATTAAATATAAAAGATTTATTTAGAAAATTAAGGATTTTTCCAAGGATCTAAATGGCCCCAAAGAGTTCCAATTCACTGTTAATAAAGCCGCATCTTTTAACCATTGCAAACTACAGCGAGATGACAGAAAAATTAAGAATTTTATCGCTGGTTAGGTGTACCAGCAGAGGAAAATTATGGAAGTTATAACACTCAATACATCCGACTTCTTCGAGACTGGAAATTAAGCGCAGTGGCGCCCTCTCTCCCCACGTTAGTAAACTGCGTCTGGCGATGAGTTATGACCTGAATTTAACACTACCGATCGTTCATCCAGGAGACGCACGAGGAAGAAAAAATATTTAATATAACTGAACTTTGCGGAGTGCTCTAAGCAGAAGGCTCTAAAAATACTGTCGGGTGAAAAGGTAGGATAAAAGAAAGGCGAAATGTTCAACTAACAACACACCCAAACACACGCACAAAAGCCTTTGTTGACAAGATGTAATGTTACTCTATTTCTGGGTTGTCTGAAGCACTGATGATCTTCGATTGCCGGCCCTGCTGACACGAAGGCAATACGGCTGCGTTCTTTAGAGTCGGCTATTGATTTTAAAGCACATGTTTCCAAGAGCTACCTTAACATTAGCATATAGCTGATACTTCGGGGGGAAGCGAGAGAGAAAGAGGGGGTGAGGAGGGAGAGAACTCGGGCTTTAGAGAAAGGAATCGTAAAATATCGTCTTTATGCAAATAAAATATATATAATCGAATCCGTATTAGAAATGGTAATATGGATCTAATACATTATCAGCGGTGAGGTTGGAACGGGTGATCACGAAGGATGTGGGATAAAAAAAAAAAACCTCATTCGGATGAGAATACAAACGAAGCAATGTCAGAGCTGATTTAATGCCATCCGTGACGTTGTGGTGGTTTATTTAATCGTTTAGATGGGTCTAGGTTCGATTCCTAAAAAGCCTCTTTGATCTAGAATATAGTTAGCGATCTCAGGTGAGGGGAGTAGAGTTTTTCATCCCGCAGAACGAAAAAAATTAGCCAGTGAACACGTACTATATGCAGACATAATACATAAATATTAATAATTATTATTATTTTATTTATATTCTACAGACCTTTTTTTGTGTGTTATCATTCGCTAAATTTTCATTTTTTCGTTCTATTCCAGACACAAGAAGAAAGTCCAGAACTTCCTGCCATGTAAGAACGAGCACCAAGGCCATTGTGACATTGCTAGCTCCAACGGTGTTACCTACGATGACGTCCTCCTCAACCATCATCCGACACGGTTGCCTCAACATCCTCACGTGCCGGATACACAGACTTTAACTCCGATAGAGGTGAATGAAATGGTATTGGATTTATTAGGATTATTTCTGGCATGAATCTGTGCTTAAAATATTGAAATGTAGTAGAGGTACAACGTTCAGGCTCATTCTTCGCTATCTTCTTCATGAACGTTAAATTCATAATTCGGCAGCAATAACGTAAAACGAAGAAAAAGATAAAATAGAATGAATCTGAAGGTGAATTTACTTTCAAAATGACTTTCTTTTTTTTTTTTTTTGTTGTTGTTTCCTCGTATTTTTGTGTGTAGATTGTAAGAAAAAATAAATAAAAAAAACATTATGTTTGCAGCCATTACGTATCACTAGTTTAACAATACTTCATGGTGCTAGAATCTCCAAATGGCTAGTCGGATCCGTGTGACCTCGTTTGTTTCCAGGAGCAAGCGTACGGACTACTTTCTTTTTTCCTTTCTCTCTCTCTCTCCTTTTACTCTCACCGTGTAGATATTTTTTATCTGTCTATCTAGCTTGGCTATGCGATATGTGGATATCGAGTGGTCGTTTAAAGAACGCAGCTGTGACCTCCACGCGAGAATCCTCGCTTTCCTTCCCAGGTATTGTTACGTCTACTGGCAGTTCGGATCACGTGACCCCCCCTCTCTTTTCCCCATCCCCCATTCGTTGGATTCGCCTGCCATGCAGGAAGAATTGACGCCTACGGAGTGTTGTGCTCCTAAACAATTTCTGAACCGTTCTTTGATTAGTTTCGAAGCTCGTATCTCCAGCTTTATGGAATTTTCTGCTTTCTGAGTTTTAAAGCAATTTTTATGAGCACGATTTCAGAGAAGCGAACCGTAACGCGGTATTCTTTTCCTCCCATTTAGGTGCGAAAACGTTGAAAATCGAAGAAACCTACTTAGATGAAACTTAAAGACACTAATAATGCGCAAAATGCAAGGAGGTACCCTGTTAAACGTAGTCTTAAACACGTATTTTTAATCTAAAGACTGCAACGTTTCGAGCGCCGTTATTCTGCCCTTCTTCAGATACGCAACAATATAAGTCCTTTTAAATCACCGTAATTGTTATGAGCGAAAAACTAAAAAAAAAAAAAAAATGTATTTTCATTTGAAAACCGGATATAACGCGTCTTTATCCTTAATTTCTATTTATGGCATTTCTTAGTTTTTCCTTAATAACAGCGGTCTCAAATCTCTGCCACAATCCAACTGCCTCTACATGGAAGTATCCGTCTCCTACCGCGCTAATTATTTGGCTTAATAAAAACAGACAGCGTCCATGGACAATAATAGTAGCTTGGCTAAAGGAAACGCTCGTTATAATGAGGCGCTTATGCCAGACAACACCCGTAACGGTCATGTGATCAGGCTTGCAGCATTCGCTGTCATTGATCAAAGGCCTCACACCGCATGGACAGAGCTAAAACGGATATTCCCAGATCAAAATTATCTGGCTTTTATATCAATTCCCGTTACTGGGCTCAGACAGACAACTTTAGCTTTTAATTACTTGAGAGCTTTAGCGTGTACACTTAATTAAAATTTCAACGCCAGGCTAAAAGTCGTTTTCCATAGTTTTCCTTGCCGTTACGCATTTCCAAATTTGCTAATACCCTCTAATTGTATCTTTATAAATTATTCATTCCTGACAAATTGCTGGATGACGTCGAGTATGTGTTAGTGCCATGGTACGAGGTCTTTGCGTTGTGTAAGACAATATATACAGGGTTGGAACAGGTTCTACTTTTCACAGGCCACTTGTGTTTTATAACGTTAATTCGCTATGACGTCATATCAATGAACCTACTTAGGGTCGCATTAATGGAATTATAATAGGTTAGATGAGAAGGGAGGGAGTGGAATAGATTCCACCCAATAACCACCATTTACTGAAATTTCAAACAACTTAATAATAATGAAACTTGACGAAGATTGGAAATATAACTTTGGTGAATGCAAGCGACCCCTGCTTGCCAACATTAAAGGGAACAGATGGGAATTTGTGAGGGGAGGGTAGGGAGCTCATCTCGTGTTAAAGATACAACCAGGAAAAGCTCCAGTTATTTGTTGATGACTAGGGGAAGCTGTCTTAACGGACTCGACTGGGTATCCAAACAGATGGGGTGACCATCAGTGTCATTACACATTGTTATCTTCTGGCAAACTACCCAATGAGCTCTTGTTGGTACGGAGCAGGGGAGGAAGGAGAGTGGATCACGCTGACACCACTTATTACCTAAGCAGTTAACGAGTTGAATCGACCATAGACAGAAACATTATTTGCAGTTCGTAGGAGGGAATGAGCGTGTAAATAACCCCCCCCCCCATTAGAGATTTAGTCGAAGAATGGGGAGAAAAAAAAAAAGAAAGCGTGGAGTTTAGAATCAAAGGTGTGTGCGGAGGATTTAGCGAGGATTAAATCGCTACTGAGAAAGAAAGAATGAATGGAAATGGTAAACAAGTCCGTCGATCGTTTTCCTTCTTCGTGAATCAAGAGTTCAGCCATTCGTGATTGGATTCGTAATAGAGGGATTAATGGCGCTTAAACCCGCTGATTGTGACTGCAACCCATCTAGCAGTCAGGATAAAGAAAAAGGTAACTGAAGACATTTTTGCCTATTCGAAAATAAACGAATCCCTCCGACAGCCATCTTTAACAAGCCTCGTCTACGCAGGTATCTGATCAAATCAACTTTACAATTTTCACGGTTCTCTCCCCCCCCCACCAATGTCATGGTAACCGAATAGCAACGCACGATACGGCATTCCTCCCTTCGGTATTAAACATGGGATATGGCTTCCAGTTCGCGAGTCTGAGGTGGGTTGGCTCCAAAAAATATATCCCTTGGGTCCGAGAGCCTTCGCAGTTAATAATTCAGAAGCAATGCTCTTTGATCTTTCCTTGTTCCTTTGCCTACTTCAATCTTTTTCTGTAACCATGCCAATAAAAGAAGTAGAATTGTATATATCGGCAAGGAGATGGTGGAATAAACGAGTTGATGGACATAGTTCGAATCTTATATCCCCTCTTCCATCAGGGTATCTGTCTTTATTATAATCTCCCGCTGTACATTCACAAAAGGAATTCTCGGACTCTTTCTTCGGATTTTAATATTATCTGCGTATTAGGCTAACACCTTAATCCCTTTAGATGGCAAACAATTGAAAATCGAAGTCACACAGAAGTAGAATTTCATTGTTTTTTAAAAAAAACAATAAAATTTCTCAGTACTCCTTTGAACACTGTTAATTTCAAATAGCTTCTTTGGCCGTTAACTGTCTCGTTTCTTGGAAGTGTTGTCTGGTAGGTTAGTAAAGCAAGTTGAGAAAGGTCCATATGGATGGAGAGAAAAAGCTTATTCCTTCCATGTTATTCCGTTTGAAGATTCTCCTTTTTAAGGTGGGCGCTGCCGCGCGAGCAGATGGGAAAATTCACATATTCAAAACGGAAGGCAAAGTCGCTGTGAATGTTTTGCGAATCATAAATATCTCACCTCCCTTCCCCCTCCCCTCCAAAGCCTGCCTGCACTTTCGTAAACTCTGACTGAGAAAAGGGCTTTATTCTCCACTCGTCTTCGGGGACCGGCAAAGTACTGGCAACACATCGAAGGATATTCTACGAGTGTCGTGGCTTGTTTATTCTATGTCATTCTCACTAGAAAAACTATCATCCGGGGACTGACATAAAGCGAGCTGAATTCCAGATAGCTGAAAATCTCATTTTAATATAAGCTTATGTAAACACGTTCAGTATATTGCTTTATATTCTGATAAGGGAATGCCTTTCCCCGGGCTTTTGAATAATGAAAGTACACCTGACTGCGCATATCAACCCAGCACGTGTTTCTCCAAGCAAGTGGGATGCACTGTGTGTACTAGAAGTGGTGTTGCTGCTCACAAATTCGAGCGGCTAATGTAGCCTGTTATAGCCAAGATCGTAAAAAAAGTCTCGGATTAAACGAGATTATGCAGCAAAGATACGCTCTAAACGAGTATTATTTTAAACGCGCTATATAACTTAAAATAATAAAATACATCTGCGTTGCGATGGTATGAATAAATTAAAAAAAATGTTAGTTAAAATGCATCGTGTCAAGAAGGTAATCTTGTTAAAGACACCACTGAAGAATACAGATCTTCCCATTCCTCATCATTTTGTCGCATTTTTCCACTAATTTCTAGGTACCCTGACAATAAAATTCGACAGTTCTTGAGTTAAAGAAAAAAGGTGGGGGGAATAAGTTAGTTTTGACCATCCAAGAAATGATCAGAGGGAGAAAAAGGCCTGGAGATACGTTGCTGCTCCATTATTCTTGCAACGTAGGGTGTGGCGTTATTATGGAAGCGCATTACAATTAACCAATGAAGGTCGTTTTGGAATTAAAGCTTGCCTTGAAGGGTCCATCCATTTAAATTGTCTTGAAGCTAGACTACGCTTCGTTATAACGGTCGAAAATTTATCTCCATCATACCCCACCACCATATGAATCTGCAGTAAGGCTTTCAGTAAGACGACAACTTTTCTTGTGATCTAATCGGTACCTTTTTAGGCGAATTTCGCATACTAGTTCCACCACCCACTTCTCATCAATCGCTGTTCGTTTCAAAAATGGCTCGCGAACTTGCCTTGCTCCTAGAGAGGGACAAATAGATCCTGTTGCTATCCATATTTTAAAGTTCCTTTGTTGGGTATAGAAAAAGCTTTCGTTTACTTTGTAATCCAAAACCAGACATATATCAGAAATCTTGAGGTAGGAGTCCTGCATGGGTGTGTCATGTCGGGATTACTGTTTACCGCCCTGTTTATCCCAAAACCTCAAGACTGACAAGATAACCCACTCTATTCTGACGTTATAAAACCACCTCCCACTACCAACTAAGATAACTGCCAATGATTACGTCAACCAGATATTTCTCGCTCACTTGGAACTGTTAGATGACACATGCTGTACGCTCACTATCATCGCTATGATCTGGATTGATCATTATTATTTACTAGTGGTAGCAGTGACAAATGATTCAAGAAAGCAAGCTTAAAAAGCATTAGCCAAAAAAAAAAAAAAGTCTTCCCACATCATCCATCCATCCCCTCCAATATATTTTCTAGTTTTTCCTTGAATTTATTTAAACTACACATCTCAACAACAACAGATGGAAGTTTGTTCCAACAATCAACACCCGCTGGCTGAAGGCACATCTAGTAGTGGTGCATCTTGTTTCTTTCCCGAAACCACCCATTCTCAAGCAGAACCGGAGCCCTTCTTGGTATGACCACCCTCTTTTTTACCTTGCCCTTCTCTACACCCATTCTTACAGATAATTTCCTTACACAGAACCACAGAATTAGCAGTCAAATACCAAATCTACAAAACCACTGCAGATGCGTCCAAATATTCAACCCATCTCGATCTTTATGATCCAGATGCGTTGAATTACACTGTGCAATTCAACTGTAATAAGTATTCATATTAAAAAAAAAATAGATGTTAATATTTACGTGTTTTCTTTTCCTTGTACAGAGCCAGAAGTGTGGATGGACTTATGTCGCAGGTAATACAGATATGAAGGTTCAACAGAAATGAAAAACTATAGACTGTAGCATACTGTTGATGTGCTGATAATGACCATTGTTACGTCACAATATTAAATTGCCATTTTTCATGTGCGACGAGCCAAACAGGTCAAATAATGTTGAGATATCTTCCACAATAAATACTGCAATAGAACACTTAAACTTTCCGAATTTCAAAATTATTATAAGACGAATTCTTCTCTAAAACAAGTCCAGTATGACGCAGTTAAAGCTCTTGGGCTGCCCACTGCCAACGTAACTAGGCTTACAAATCTTTGAAAACAAACAGATAAAGAGAGAAAAATAAATGGAGCTTTTGGCCAGGGATGATTCTTTTGTGCGTACCAAAAGATTCCTCCTTCGAGAAAAGTAAGTTGGAAACCTGAAACTTTTTCCAGTAACCTGATGTGAAACATTCTAGCTAACATTCTGGTAGCTCTCTTTAGCTAGAAAGTTTATCTACCGCTAGTTATATCTCGCATGATTTTTCTTTTTCGTTTTGTTTCGTGTTTGTATCTTCCATCCCCTCCATCCCCCCAATGTCCCCCCTTCCTTCTCCTCAGATCTGAGCGATGTTTCTCACCATTAGTCATCCTGCCAAGAAGAGATTACGGGAACACCATCATTTTTCTTCATGTCAATATAAAGATCGGAGTTAGTTCATGAAAACTTCCACTGAGCAGACCCATCAGTAGATCATTTAGTCCGGCATTTGGTGGTCACCGTTCGAGATTTCTTCCTACAGGGATTTTAAGATGCATCTGAAGACGGCAAAGAAGAAAAAAAGGAAAAGAGAGAGAGAGGAATATATCCCCTACAGCATCACACCTCTAGACATCACGGGCTTGTCAACGTCACCACTTGTATACGGGGAAGATCGGGGGAAGGGGGAACCAACACGATCAAAGAAGGAGGGGGGAAGTTTCCTAATGTCTTTCGGTCGACTGCCGTGAAATATTGCTTCTACTTCTCTAGGCCTAATGACATCTTGGGAAAGAAACTCGCAGAGCTAGTAGAAATCAGATGCTGGATATCCCCAATCTTGGTTACTAGGCAACCAAGTTCATTCCTATAGAGTTTGTCCATCGATTTTGTACAATATTGAATAACTTACGCAGGGTTTAGTGTCAAAGATAACTTTGGCTATTTTTAGACTAGCTAACCCCCCCCCCCTTACGTCATCCGTAGGCTAATGTTACACACCCTGTCCAGTGTTTCGTAATTATATGAAAAAATTTCAAACGAAACGAACTCCACTGGAATACTGCATGCGAATTCTTAGCGGGCATCTGTTCACCGCTGTTAATAATGTACAAAAAGAAAAAAAAAATCTTTTTTAATACAGAATAGCGTACGTAGACCACATCAGCCAAGATTAATGCACCAGAATGTTTTATTCCTAACGTTAATAAAAAGCAACTGCGGAGAATAAAAACTCGATATGTAGGGCCATAAAACATCCGGTGTATTATCGCGAGGCTTACCAGCATAATTCCACTGCACCCGATCATTAAGTATATATAGCAATTCTTCGAAAATTCGTGATTGCTTTCGTTCATCCAGCAACTGCCACAGATTTTTCTCGGTTTTGCATAGCCAAGCAGATAAAAAGACAGTTAAGTCGCTTTATCACCAACGCTTTGCCTCTCTGGTAATATGGATTACTGTCGGCGACTACAAAATGGCTGTCCTTCGCTTAAAACGTACCCGATTTAAAACGTAGTCAAAATTACCTGAAAAAGAAAGGAGATTCACTTTATATGAACCGAACCCTATATGGCTGTTTGTATACACACTTAAGAATATTTTAAATTGGAGACTTTCCCAGAAGGATCTGAAACGGTTGGGTTTTTCACTGATGAGTGCCCCTTTACCCGCTGAATGGACGGAAGAGCCATCCAGACAGATGTTTAGTATTAGAATGGCCAAGGAAGTCTGACTTTTGCTGCATCAGCCAAAAAAAAGAGTAAAATAACAATAATAATATTGATAAAATTAAATAAAAGAAAAGGAAATGGACAACCTATGCATTTCCCTCCTCCTGTGGGTAATTAGCTGACCTTTGAATTTCTCCCAAACTATCGGCCTCTCCCACCCATGTAGGTAACTTATTCCAGTAATTTATAACTCGCTGGCTGAAATAAAAATTCCTGCAATCCAATCTAAACGTCTCCAACCCCCGCAACAGGAATTTCTGGTCCCTAGTTCTAGAATCATTTATAACAGTAAAAAGTTCGTCGTCACTCATTTTACTTATGCCTCTCGAAGCCTTAAATACCTCAATCAAGTCTCCTCTAAGGTGCCTAGTTTCCAAGCTCTGCAACCCACATATCCCGTCTTTTCTCATATGGACGCCTTTCTGCCGATCGCACCAGGCGGGTTACCCGTCTTTGTACCCTTTCAAGAAACACAATGTCTTTCTTTAGGTGCCGTCTCCACACCTGAACACAGTATCCTAACAATAGCCTTATATAATGGGAGATTATGATGTCCTTATCTCTACTAACAAATGTTTGATAAATCATCGATAGGACACCGTAGGTCTTCCTTGCAACCAGTCTACAATGCTCGGCGAACTTCATGTCTGAACATATCGTAACACCCAAGTCTCCCTTTCCTACACTACCAGCTTTAGTTCAACTACACCAAGCGTATAAGTTATTTTGGGGTTACTGTTCCCCAAGTATAATACCTTACACTTAATGGATTAAAGCATAGCTACCATTTTTCTGACCATCCCTGGAGTCTATCTAGGTCATTCTGAAGAAGCTCTGCTTGGCGGCGATCATTAACTACTCTACCGATCTTTGCATCATCTGCAAATTTAGACATCACGCCCTCTATCCCCTCGTCGATGCCATTTATGAAAATCAAAAACAACAGTGGTCCTAATACTGATCCTTGGGAAACCCCACTTCTTACATCAACCCAATCTGAGGAATAACCATTTATCGCAACCCTCTACCTCCTGCCCTGATGCCATTCAACTATCCATCTAAGGATTTTCCCTGTGATTCCAACCTGCTCCAGCTTATAAAGTAACTGCTCATGTGGGACTGAGTCAAATGCTTTGCTGAAATCCAAATAAACAATGTCGAAATTATTCCCTAAATCCAGCTCGTGAGTGACCCTTTCGAAATAGCGAACCAGGTTTGTTAAACATGATTTTCCCTTTACAAACCCATGCTGAGTGTCCTTCAAAATTTCATTTCTATCTAAATGATCCTGAATTCCACCCTTGATCATTGCCTCCATGATTTTCTCTAAAACTGAAGTTAGACTGACTGGTCGATAATTTCCCACTTCACTCTTTGAACTGCACTTATGTATTGGCGATTTATTGGCACTTTTTCAATCCAACGGAATCGCTCCCGAGTCCAGTGATCTCCCATAATTAGCCTCAATGTACTCACTTGCCGTCTCCCTTAAGATTATAAGGTACATGCCATCAACCCCAGGAGCCCTACAGGCGAGTAAGGCTCCTGGTATATGTGCATTATGTCTGTAAATTTCGTGTTTTCCATGGTGGGTTTCGTGTGTTAGCTGGATGGAAAACAGTGCAGGGAAATGAACTACGCAACCCTCGCTTTCTTTCGTGCGTTATATAAATAGCTGCACTGCAGAAGCCAATCAGTAGCTGACTACATTAGCCCCAAATATTCCCCAGTGGTTGCAGTCTAGGCCTGTTTTTTTTTTTAATTCAAGGGTCATCTCGCTTAAATCTTAGAAGGATACATATATCGCTGTAACTGAACTGCAAATAGCATCTCCAAAAAGAGCTTAAAGTTGTGGGCCGCAACAAGATATACAGTGTCCGTAACAGGAACGATTATCAAACAGTTTCTGATGTAGAGCTATCTCCAAGGTCCTCTTGTTCCTAGAAGAGAGAAATAATGAAGCTCGCAGATATGAGCAAAAATCCTCTCAAGTTTCCAAGATTTTTCAACAATTCGCCTCGCCTCAATGCCGTCCACAGTATAGAAACGTTGTTAGCGGCAAGACTTACTTTAAAAGCATCAGCATGTCTCACATTAAGTTGCCTTCCCCATCACTTACTACTTTTTAGCGGCACACTGAGAGGAAACATACGTTAACCCTAGCGGCAATAAATATCCAACGTCTTCTCTTCTGCCGCCGTACAGCGTCTCTTCTTTCTCCCCAAGCCGAGCCGATAATTTCAGGACATCATTCACAGGGAGTTATCTGGCCAGGATGCGGGATAAGGAGCCATCTTTTCCCACCATTAAAGTCATAATCACAACATAGTTGGAGAGAGCAAAGGCAGGTCGATTTTTATAAAACTAACGTCTTTTCCTTTTTATGCATGCAAAATCACAACTGGCTGGCAGGCGTTCGCTCTCTTCCACGAGCGCTTCCACGTCACACGAGCGATTTTAACCATTCCTTGTCCTATTAATTCTTGGCCACAGATTTTCTGTATCTATGGAAACTATGCCTTGCCATCCTTCGACTTCCTTCCCTCCACACCTCCCACAAACTTCGGCTAACTTCCTTACCACCTAAGTCCATCTGATCAACTTTAATGGCGCTTTTATTGCCAACATTAATATTCCAGCACAGGAAAGAATGCCATCTCTTCCCCCTGTCCCCTTAGTGAGGCTGGACGACCACGAATAGTCGACATTCTAATCTTGCACTTGAAAATATGGGGAGTTTTCTCGGTCTGCGATACGATAATTGGGTATGCCATAATTGCAGCGTCTCTTGTTTGTCCAGTGAGACTCTTCAAGCGTTTTATTTGGGAATTCGAGACATTCAGGGTCCTTTATTGCAGTCTATGTTGTCTTTATCTCTTTTTGGCTTTTTAATCCGTCCACTGCGCCCCATTTTTTATTTTTTAGCAGTCCCACGTTTTAAGTAGACATTGCTTTTAATTCTAAGTTATTTACTTAAAACATAAAGAGTTATTAAAAGGCCAAAGGATAAATTGAATTGGAATTTCTGGTCTGGACTGCTTAAATTCAGGTTCTGCTAATTCGAAAGAACCACCTTCATTTGGATGATATTAACATTTCTTTTTGGCTACAGTGAAATGTCACATTTTATTATTTTTGTGAAGCGCATCTACAAATGCGACTTTAGGGCCGCATGCGGCTGTACTTATATATACAATCCATCTGTAGACTCACCCATCTGTTTGCTCATGCGCAATAAAAAGCCCTTCGAATCAAGTGGTCAATATTTCTTAAAAAAAAAAAACAAATGGGTCACAGAGGGATAAATGCGTCATATTCGACAACGTCCTTATCCTCTGCATTCATCCCAGAGATGGGAGCTTCATGGGTTGAGTATTAGAAACTCCTTCCATACTGCGTAGACGGTATTGATTTTTTTTTCCTCTTTTTTTTAACCCTCCGAAATCAACCAGCGTAATGGAAACAAAAATTTGCATTGATTTTCCAGCATGGATGTTAGTTTCACCCTGTGACCCCCTAATGTTTCGTGATCTTCCCAACATGCCATGCGCTCCCTCATCCAAGGCAGTATCTCTATATCGATCTAAATAGAAGCGCCGTGCCTTAGTAACAATTGCACCGAAGGGAGGCAAATCTTTGTTCAGGAATTTCTGATACTTTATGCTGATATTATATCACGATATGAAGATAAATTTGAGTTTATGGTCGTTCCGCCATCCCCCTCCTACCCCTCTATGTGCCCTGGGCTGACACCAATTTGTGCCAGCAGCATGCCCGGTGTCTTTAGTAGCAGAATCTCGCTCTCCCTCTCTGTCGGCCGTCAACAATTTCATTACGCCCTCGCACGCACTGTGGCAACCCCCATAACTGTACTTATTAGCCAATTCGGGAGGGGATGGGGGAAAAACTAGGGGGAAAAAACATATTCGTGGGAGGTGGAGTATAATCATTTCTATGTTCCCGCGAGAGATGTCAAGTGGGAAAGCAAATGTGGATGCTGGAAAGTGCTCTGTCGATCCAATTTAATTGTCACGCGCGACTTAACTACACATGCGAGCTGCAACTTCAGGTTTAGTCATCCACGCCTTTAGTCTCGAACCGCCTCCCTGCCCTCCAACACACAGGTAGGGTTCTCGACTGCGGGTTTCCTCTTCACTGGCTGGATTATGTGTATTCATCCGCCCTGCCACGATTTCGTCTTTACAACTTGGTCAAGCGATTTCCTATTTATCGATCCCTTTTACAACTCTCTTTCTTTCCGCGTGTGCATCTTTCCATTGTCTACTACCACCACCACCAAGCAATTTTCTGCAGGGGTGGATAGAAGTCAGCGCATCGCCATTTAAGTCTACAACAACTAATGGACGGCTCCTCATCCATTTCACCCCTTTTTCTCTTTCCACTCTTCTGTGGAAGGATGAAAAATGACCGAGTTTCATTTCCATTTGCCCTCCCCTCCTCACCCTTGCCTGTCATTAACTAGAAACTCGGAGACCAGAGGAGATTCTAACAACCTCACCAGTAAACGGATGCACTAGCTCCTATTAGTCGTTCGGCGTAGCGATAATCTTCGAGGGAGGGAGGAACCGGGGGGGAGGTAAGAGTTTGCTATTGACTGGTGTGTTGTAGCTCTAAATGTACACACTAATGAGGCCGGGTTGTACTGTTAGGACTTAGAAAAGTACACCGCAAGAAACTTGATAAAATCCCTTCGAGTGCCTGTTAAAAGTTGAACAGGCAGCACGAGAACCTCACTTAGATGCAATTCTGCTGGGTTTCAGCTCTCAAGAAGTTCGAATTTCGTAGAATTTAGTTTCTTTTGGAATTAAACACCGGACGTTTCTGTCACTCATCGAAGCTGTGAACCAAGAACGTACAGTTAAAGTATCCGAATCCCTAGATGCGATCCCCTGGTCAGAAAATCTCAATGGAATCTTCGGGAGAGAGCTGGGGGACACAGGGCATGGGTGATTTTGGGAACCAATACCCTCATCCCCATAGGAAATTTCGAGAACCAGTACCTTCACTCCACAGGAAATTTTGAATGGTTCTAGTTTGTCCCGAGTCGATCACTGAAAGTAATTGGAACTCGTGACATTTCCAGTGACCTCCCGTGGTCGTATTTCAAGAGTACACTTTTTATACCGGAAGTTTGCAATCCATCACCTCATCACGCCGCGTTTATTGTAATGTCAACGTTTACAGTTACCGTGGCAACCCTGAACGAGTTACCATGGCGACGGTAAATTTGGATTAAAAGAAGAAGAACCGCGAACACTGTGCCGTGACAAAAACATTGCTGAGGCGTTTTCTTTCTTTTTTTTTCCCTTTCTCTTTCTCTTTTTTTTTTTTTTTTATCACGTACAGAGATGAACGGACTATTTTATTCAGCTTTCGGAATACAAAGTCCGTTTTTCTAAAAACAATTGATTCCGAATACGCATTTTTGAAGTGGACAGCTGTTATCGATTAGCGTCACGCTGCAAATAATACCACGATTCTCACGAAAACCCAAAAATTAGTTTTCCTGTGCTGCTGGTGGTGATGGTTTTTTCTTATTATTATTTCTTCATTCTTTTTCCTTTTCTGCACTACATTGTATTCATACCTGCTGGTCTGTATGGGCAAAGTGATGTGGTTGCCAGCGCGACAAGGGCCGCTTAAAACCTTTTCGCAGCCACGCAGCTACACGGCTTCTCTCCCTCTCCCTTCCGACGCCCTTACCCCCCCCCCACCGCTCTCATCACCGCCACTGTGTTCAGTCTGCGATTTCGCCCATTCACCAACTCAATTTCATGCTTGACAGCGTCCGTTTCCCGCCGCTCGTTTCTGCTGTCCTATCTGGAGGACCCCGACATTCACTGCTGATTTCGTGCTGCTTTCTGTCTTGTCGGACTGGGGCGGCAGACGCAGCGCCATGCTCGATGGAGTATGAGAGGCGGGCGAAGGTAGTAGAGGACGAGAAGAAATCGTGACTTCAGGTGGTTGCCTTGATAAGCCTTTGAGGTCCTCTTCTCCATTTCTGTTCGTGGATGGCGATATTGGTTCTACTTCTCTTGCTAGTGAACTTCGCTACGAGAGAGAATTTGAAGTCTCTAGTGCACGAAATTGGATTTGAACAACGTCAGTGTCTCCTCTTTCCCCCATCCCTTCAATTTTTTTTTCTTTCTTCGTACTTTCGGTGAATATTTGTGTTCGAAAACTTCATCGTCTGTCAGCCAAAATTAAATATACCTCCATTAGTACCACTTCTGCGGCATAAAACAACTCATTTCTGTGTACAATATCCCCATGACTATTTTACGATACTAAAAAAACTAGTTAGCTTCGAAAAATAAAAATTATCACTCAAGAGAGGCTGGCGTTTCCTGTCCAGGAATAATATGCCTATCAATTCATGCGAGCTAAATACAAATATCATCGGGTAATATTCGATTATAATATTATCGACAAAATTCCCCTTTAAGAATACACTTATTCTTTCCTGTTTTTCAATAAATATACAGTAATTCACGCAATATCTACTGCGGACTACTATTATCAGAAATCGGCATTCAACAATCGCATGAGTTATCAGAAATTGGCATTCAACAATGGAATGTGTTATCAAAAATTGGCATTCAACAATGGAATGTGTTATCAAAAATTGGCATTCAACAATCGAATGTGTTATCAAAAATTGGCATTCAACAATCGAATGTGTTATCAGAAATTGGCATTCAACAATCGAATGTGTTATCAGAAATTGGCATTCAACAATCGCATGTATTATCTATTCAGTTGGAAAGCTAATATTGTCCATTGTTTAAACAAGTCTCCATCGTTTGGTTACAATACAATTTCCATTGTTTTGGAAAAAAGTACGTGTTAATAATACGAATATGGCTGTCGTCTGCCTATTTATGAAATGACTAATCTGAATTAATGTCGCCTCTACGGATTATTTATTTTAATTAAATTTCCACCGTTTGTGAAGCCTAAATAGGCAATATCAGATTCATTCTTTTGGGAATTGGGAATGCATCGTACTGTCAGCTTATTCTTTTCCCCCAAATTAATTAGTGAACTCAGTTTCGGCGCTAATAATGATAATCTTTGTCTTCATCTTACGAGGGACTCTTCGCTTGGCCATAAACTAGTGGGTGATCAATATTAAATGAATCTACATTCGCTGTCATTTAGCTGTACTGAATTAAAGTAGCGTAGTCCACGATGGAGGGCTATTATTTATGCAACCATCGTACACAGCGGGCAAGAGCCCCTGTTAGATGTTAAAATACTAATACCTCTCAAACGAGAAATGTAATTTTGGTTGAGTGAAGCAGCCGTACGTAGGTATGCTTGACGTGCGAAATTTTTCATGTAAGGACGAGCTGTCCAGGGTAATATGTCACGTAAGTCCGGCATCTCCGAAAGCACGACAAAAAGAAGTTATTACACGCTCGCGAGGCACAGAAGAAGAAAAAAAAAAAGTAATTTCGTAGAATATTGCATATGCATTGTTTACCACCCTCGCTTGTCACATGTTCCATTGTCGGACTGCAATGAAACGGAACCTTTATTCAAACATGGAAATTTATTCAGCGTTTGTCATATGGCAAAATCCTCTCCTCTCGTCGGAATAGAAAATGCGCGTGTTGCACGCCTTTCATTTTTGATGTTTATGACTCGTAGCTCAACGAGTTCTGATAAAGCAACTTTTACATCGGAGAAAACAAAAACAAACAAACAGATGAGTATTAAACAAAATGATATAACATCGCTCGGGAGCCCGCAGGATGAGACGGGCAACGGGAACAATCGAGCGACCTCTTGCGTCAGGAGTAATTTATCGTTGCGAACACGTTTCTCGGAGACGCTGTCTCGTCCCTGACTTTCCATTACAGACCCACATGAGTCATTCTGCAGTGCCTACAACTTAAACCACACTGACGCCTCGAAGAGGATTTTTTTTCCTAAAGAGAATATCTTCTTATTCACGTGAGCAAAGAAGTTACCATCATTAGAGGGAACCTTAAAATACCTGCTGTTGCACCCGGCATGAGGTGTAGGGAGACAACTTCAGAATACTACAGGTACCATAAGAGCCCCGATGGAGACTACTTTTCGTGTGCCCCTCCTCTTTATCGAAACCAAAGTTGGTTTAATTTGCATCAGATTGTAATTGAACAATCGATAGAAAAAGACGGTTTTTGAATTGACTATAACAGAGAAAATTTCAATGGGCAGGTCAAGGTCATTCACATTACAATGGCACCTATTCCCATCGACCACACACGCGCTGTTACGTAAGCAGTCGGTTCCACGAATTATGTTGGTGTACAGAACGAGAGAGAGAGAGAGAGAGAGAGAGAGATAGAGATAAGAGGCCAGTTACGAATGACCTCGCCTATAGAATTGTCCTCCACTGTAATCTGTGGACAATATGCCAACCATAACGCGGTTTAAAGCTGCTTCTCAATGTGTGACTGTTTCACACATTGAGTTGGGAAACGTTATCTACGGGTTCTCGTGTTTTGTTGCCAACGTGGCAGAGCAGTGGATATGCTCACCTGCCACCATTTTGAAAAATGTCTAATGCTCAGCCCCTGTCCTATCATTAATTCTCTATATTAGATGTTTTCCTCGGGAAAAGTGAGTTAACAGGTCTCACGTAGGATTTACAGGCACCATATACTGCCTCTTTGTGGTCTTCAGGCACAATCCACCTGGATGGGTGTTGAATCCGATGGGTTATTAAAGGATATTCTGAGTGCTGCATTTGCTTACCTTCTCGACTCTCCAAGGACAATTAACAAGGTTGCATATTAATGTACATTAATCGGCAAAAGCCGAGTTTGAATGGATCTAAAATTCATTCAAAGATCCGAGTATGGATCTAAAAGCAAACTAATTTGGTTTAAAATTCATCGATTTCATATTGTGAAGCAAGTCGCCAGTTTGTACGCGATAAGACAATCTCTTCAACTTCCGCTTGGGTAGTGACACATCACCAGTGAAGAGCAACACACATCTTAGGGAGCAATGCTATTTATTTGGAATGCAAGATTGGGGAATCTCGTGGTGACTCGCTGCTCAATATGAGACTGATGCAGTTTCTAACAAAGTTAGTTTAGAAGGGTAATTTCAGATGTTATAAACAAGATCATTCGCCCTTCGCGTGGTAGATTTATAAATTTCTTTACAATTGAGGCGTGCCTGGATCTAATATCAATTCAGATGGTCGCAATAGTGTTTTATCTTTCAACATCTACTTAGAATAGCTGCAACTATCTGTTTCTCAGAGATGACTTGTGAACGCCAGATTCCTTAACACACCCACAGAGCCAAGGACAAGGGTCAAATATGGCACGCCACACATCGAGCAATCTTACAAAGTTTTCCTCCAAGTGTGAACAACAAGGTAGTACTGTCCAAGCTGAAGACGATCCTGCTGCGATCCAGTCAGGTTATGTTAAACGCTATATTTTAATTTCTTGTTGTCTGTACATTACGGTGATGGTTTATCGCAAAGCTGCCAGCCTCGCGCACCGTGTAAAATATGTGAACTGAGTGCAGAAACTTGCATTAGCAATTCCCCCAGTGGCCTTTCAACTACATATTCTATCAGAAGCTAACATTTATTCTGTCGTCCATTAAATGAATGGTTGTGTGTTCCCTTTTACGAACCCCGAATTAATATAAGCTAGTCACGTGATGTTGGAAAGGTTTGGGGGGGGGGGAGGGGAGGGGAGGGGAGGAAGAATCCATCGGTGAAAAAAAAAATGACCCCCCCCGAACTCCTATTCTTGCTGCGTGTATTGCATGACGTGATTTCCCTATCATTGTGAGCACACTTCTCGCATGAAGTAAAACCAACCACGTACCAATTCCCCCCCCCCCCAGCATTGCCTCCCCCCTCTCTTTCACGTGTTTCGGCTCTGACAGAAACCAATTGAAAAACGTGAAATGAAGAGTTTTGGCGCTTCTGTTTTTCCTCGTGCAGTTGTCGTTGCAAGTGTCAGCCATCTTGACAATAGATCTATAGGCGGCATGGATGTCACGTAAACCTATCGACCTCTGTCATGAAACGCCCCGTTATTTACTGGCGGAACGTGAAGCTAACGGTAAACTTCGCTTTCCACGCTTGTAAAGAGCTGCGCTTCGGACCAGTGCTCGTATTATTGATGAGATCATGAACAGCAACACGGTCACGGTACTCTTTTTTTTTTTTTTTCCCTTCCTTTCCCCACCCCCTCCTCCCCTTCTTCTTCTTTACAAGCCGCAAACCGATCGTCTGCGAAAGATGCATAATTTCTACGCGCTCCAAACCCTAGTCGGTTCCATTAGGGTTGTGAACTATAGCAAATTACCATTTGGTTCTGCTGGTAATTCAGCGTCCTACAGAAGCGGAAATGACGTCACCGGTTTTTAAAGCTCGTTTCCGCTTGTTCCATCAAGAGAGAAAGCCTCAACTTCCATTTCCCGCCACAAAAAGTGCCTTCTTCCTAGAATTACGTGAATTTCAACTCCAAAATCAGGGCACCATTATGAGAGACCGCTTTTGTTAAAACTCCCATTTTCGACGTTACCCCCTCCCCCCCCTTCTCGCGAGCTCCAAACACCCTTCCGCATCTCTGATCTCCGATGCATAACCAGCAATCTGTCTTCTAAAGCCCTGTCTAAAACCTTTCCCTAAAACTATCTTAATCTTGATTGCATTATTTTCTGTTCGTCAGCGCCGCCATGACAAACTCTACATATAATCCGTAGATGATGTCAACACTGCGTTTCCACCGTCCCACTAATCCTCAGGAGATTTTCTGCCCACTGCTCTCGTCTCCTACTCAATATTTAATTTCTCCAGCGACTGCACATAACGTGATTCTTCGCTAGCGTCCTCTGTGCGTCTCTCTCTCTCTCTCTCTCTCTCTCTCTCTCTCTCTCTCTACCAACCCCCACTTGAGTTCGCTTGTAGCTCTCAGTCTGTCAATGGCATCGTAGTTTGGACACTCAAGTGGACAACACAATCGATAAGTAAGAACTCGCGATGCAGTTGGAAACTATGTACCTAAGCTCTCCTGTCCTGGCTGGTGCCTGTAGCACAGGCGATGTCACGTTCTTCTCTGTCCTGTCCTCTCCTTTATGAGACCTATTTATTTCGCAACTGCCTCGGCTACCGAAATGCGTTTTAGAAACACGTGATTGCTTTCTCCTTCCTGTATCGAAATACTTCTCATGCACACGCTCCTTAGATTTTCTTTTCTTTTTTTTTAAACACCAGTTATTAGTCGAATGTTTTGTTTCTTTCGATTATTCGCGAATTTTCCAAAAATTACTTTCAGCTACTAAACCCTCCTTCCTAAAAAGCAATAATGACCCAGTTTACCACGTGCCATTAAGCCAGGTCCTTTGAAAGTTGCAAACGATACGAAGTCAGTGGCTTAAGTCTCCTAATAAAAATCTCCCGAGTCGCTGCTGTTGAAGTTTTGGTAATGATCTTCCAATAATGTGGTCTGCTAATTCTTTAGTATCGTTGAAGTCTTCCCTGATGACTGTAGATAAGTTCTGTCTCTAAGGGTTCAGCAGATCGATAGCTACATTCCTACTTCCCCAAATGGTGTTTCTTTCCATCTTCACATGTGCCCAGTTTAACAGAGCTTCAGCTGGAGTTTGTTTTCTATTAGATACTATTCATTTCTCTCTCGCGAAAAAAAAGAAGCGTCCAATAGTCCATCGATCCATCCAACATGTATTCTAGTCTCTAAGAAAGAAGGTAGCTAAGAGAGTGCAAAATAACTTTCCCCGGGACATTCTGAAATCGGAAAGGTTAGGAATTTCTCCTGAAACTTGAAGTCGAAGTTCATATCTAAGCGAAAAGGAAATCGTTTATAAAAACGGGTCCACGCGTTCAGAATTGAGCAGTAGAAAACAATCTTTTATTGCTGTAGGTTAGCCATGAAAGGAAACGTTTAATATTGCGATCTGTTCTTCTGTAAAAGCTCTTTTCGATGACCATCCATTTTCATATATTTCCAGGACACCAAAATCCGAATGGAATGCAAATTTTAATTATAAAATTCGGTTAAATGTGTCGTATGTTCATAACTCCACATTCTCCTGACTGACGTCTTTCCTTTTAGAGAACTCTTAAGCTGAAGACATGCCCGTGTGAAATCCAAAATGATGCCACAGCAGGAGGAGGAATTCTATTTGCCGTGTTAGACAATGATGGAGACGTAATCGAGTTATTTCAGAAGGAGAAGAGGTTGCGTAACAGATTCAATTGGTGGCGAAAATCCTCATGGATAGCTTTATCGATTTAGAAGAAAGAATTTCCTTACTCAGACTAGCTTGGCTCCATCCCATGCAAATTTGATTTCATCGTGAAGCAGTGACAACACCGCGTATTCCTCGATATTAGGAGATCTCGAGGTTGACAGAAAGCATTTTTCTTTCGGAACAGTTCTATGTTACCACTTCTGTCGTAAGCATGGAATTCGACATTAATTCTTGAATTCGATGGAATTTTAACCACAGTTGTATTGTGACGCGTATTCGTTGGAACTACGATTGGATGGCTTTGAAATGCCATTTTTTTTTCTAGATACCTAAATGGTACTAAATTTCGGTGGGTGACAATCCTCTTCCTAATTTTCAAGCTCGAAGCAGAATGAAGTTTAATTTAGAAACAAAGGTTTCAGTTGTCTTTTAAGATTTTTGGTTGGTACCTTATGTAGAGCGGATCCAGAACATTAGTTGAGCACCACCACCATTGTACACTGTAATAATACAGAAACTCTGCAAAATGGCCAGAAATGTGTGCAATGTTGTGACACTGGGTCTGGCCACACTGTCACCAGGAAGGCGAGCACCTGGACAGCCTGCCCAGTGCTCGTCTACGCCAGGAGGTGATGAATTAAAACCTTGATAATGAGCGACTAGGTTTGCATTCAGATGTTGTTTTCAACCCAGCTTGTATAAATTGTTGTCTTCTTTGAAGTGGTATCTACTTCACCAGTACCTCCAATTTCAATGTTCTTATTTGGGAAACAATTAGAATCAAAGTCTATGCCGAAAGCATCGAAGTCCTGAGGTTTAGCCTCAATTACGTTTGAGTCCTGACGAATAGCACAGTTGGTAGTTTGAGTCCTGACGTTTGAGTCCTGACGAATAGCACAGGTGAAAAGACCTGCGTTTGAATCCCGTCAACGATGGGGAGAATTCTTATGGGCCTATTTCGCAAACTGGTTCAGTTAGAAATGTCGGGCGAGAGTTGCATGGTTTTTTCTTCCAGCAAACAGCAAAATCGACCACAGAAGCAACCCTCTCCTTGCTTTGCTTAACATACATAAATAACGTAAGATTTGCTGATGACATTGTGCTGATCGCATCACCACTTGAAAGACTCGTTAATTTTTAAGGCTTTGCAAACATTAGGCCTATAAATTAATATAAGTAAATCAAAAGTAATGTACAATGAACGTATTATAAACCCAAAGACAACTGGAGAAAAGCACAACCAACGACGAGGAAGACACAAAGATCTATGGTAGAATAACAAAAAATAGATTGGTGGATAATCTAGCAAACATGAGTTAAGACAAGATCAAAGAAAATAAATCCAAATGGGCAAGACATGTAATATGGATGAAAAATAACAGGACTAAGAAAACAATTGAGTGGACCCCAAAGAGTGGTAAATGAAGACGGAGAAGGCCAGTATCAAGGTGAAGCAATGGGATAAAAACACAGGACATTTATGGAGTGGGAAAGTTGAAGGCCAGAAAAGGTGGAGGATCCGAATTCATTTACGGTCTTAGTGAGGAAATAATCCCTCATAAATGTAGAAGACACTCTGTATACAAAAATTTACCATTTAGTTTAATTGCAGTCGAGTAGACTGATCCATAATTGCTAGCTGGGTCTGTACATTGATACGTACGTTGCAAAATACTTGGCAGTGCAGCAGTCGCCTCAGTGCAATCAAATGCGTCTCATAGGAAACAAATTACTCGCGTGTAATTTGTGTAAGTATTTTTGAAATATCATTCAATCTAAATTTAAAACATTCTCTTTACGACTTGTAGGTGTGCGTGCGCGCGCTCGATGAGCGTATAAATCCACGGGATACGCGCATTTTCATAGAAATTTCGCTCGGCATAACAACGTAATAACGGCTGTTTTATGTGCCACATTAAATGGTGCTAATGGTCCAGTTAATTTAGTTTGCTTTCAATAAGAAATTAGTCCCGCTCTACGTGAAAAGTCATAAACATCATTAGGATTGTTCCATTATGACATCCGGTTGATGGCAAGTGATGAAAATCCACGTTTTCATAGGACCTATGTTAGAGTTTATATAAGAGACTTTTCGTAAAGAAATGAATGTCACATAGGAGATAATATATCAGAGTGGAAGACGATTTTACAAATTATTCAAATAGATCAGTATTCAAAATAAATATTTTTATCTAAAGATTTCGTTATAATTTTAAAAATTAATGAAAGTTGTTTATTTTATTTCTTTATTTTTACTGCGGTAACACCACTACCATAAAAACAGTATTTGTTGTGAAGACTCAGCTGTTTGGTAGCATATTTGAAACTACCCATTAAATGGTATGGCTGTTGCATTGTAAGACTTCATCAAGGAATGAAAGCATGCATTTTTCTTCGTTTCTTAATGGAACTTATAGAGGAATATGTGGAGTCAAACTTCTTACAGAGGTCATCTCGTAAATCATGGAATACTACTTCCTTACTCCAAAGTATCCAGGATCCCTCCTGTCCAACAACTTTTTGGGAGGAATTTTTATAGGCTTTTAACAGTAATAGTACAGTAATAATAATGGAAGCATGTGATGGAAGAAAGCAAGCGTATGAGCTTAGGTAGCATCAGCCAAAAAAAAAAAAAAAAAATTCACACAACCATTCCCTCTAAAAGTTTATCCAGTTCCTCCTTGAATTTAATTAAGCTACCAACTTCCACAACGACAGATGGAAGTTTGTTCCAGCAATTAACCACCCGCTGGCTAAAGGCAAATTCCGCACATCTATCCTACAACTGCCTTTCCTCAATTTGAATTTATGACCCCTTAAGTTCGTAATCTCAGCAAGTGGAAGGATCCCATCAGAATTCAGCGTGCTCAACCCATTCAAGGCCTTATACACCTCAATCAGATCAACCCGCAGATGCCTAATCTCCAGCCGCTGCAATTCACAGAACTTTAAGCCTCTCTTGGTAAGAGGATCCCTTCGTTCCCCTCACCTATCTTGTTGCCCTTCTCTGTACACGCTCAAGCAAATCTACATCCTTTCTAAAATGCGGCCTCCAGACCTGTACGTAGTACTCAAGGCGTGGCTTGACCATTGCCTTATACAAAGAGATAATCACCTCCTTTTCCCTGCTGGAAAATTCCTCTGGCAGACTGCACAATTACTCCCAGGTCTTTTTCATTTTCTACCACCCTAAGTGTAGTACCACACAGTTGGTACGTTCCTCTGGGGTTACTGCTACCCATATGCAGTGCTTTGCATTTGTTAATGTTAAACTTCAGTTGCCACTTCTCAGCCCATCTGCCCAAATTTTCTTGATCCTGTTGCAGTAGCACATTGTCATTAACAACCCTGCCAACTTTTGTATCATCTGCAAACTTCGACACAGCCTGATATGCCTTCATCAATATCATTGATAAATATACAAAACAACAGCGGGGACTCCACTAATAACATTAGTCCACGAAGAGCAGCGTCCATTGATTACTACTCTGTCTTCTCCCACTCAACCACCCATTTATCCATTGTAGCAACTTACCCTTAATGCCATTCTGCTCCAATTCATGTGTGAACGTAGATGCAAAATACGTATTCAGATTATGAGCTGACTGAGCAGGATCATCAACAGTCGAACCATCGACATCAAGTGGACCAATAAGATTCATCCCCTTCCTTTTAAAGTTTATATAAGTAAAGAAGTCCTTGCTGTTTTTCTTAGCATCTTTTGCCAAAGATTTCTCGTAATCTGCCTTCGCCTGCCTAACCTCCTTTGTGACCTGATTACAGACTAGCTTGTATCTATCATAGGCTTCTGAATCGCGTGATAATTTATATGCATCCCATGCATTTTTCTTCTCTACCACGAGTCCCAATTTGACAACCATTTAGGCCCAAACTTGAACAATATTTCTTAATCGGTATGAAACTTTTAGTAGCTTCCACGATTAATTCCTTGAATTCTTCCCACTTAGAAGTTGCTGTTGGTAACATCATCAGTTGGTCCCACTGTACAGAATTTTTTCCCACCTTGACCAAATTAGTGTGCATTGAGCGAGGGCCCGCAGAGTTATGCCCATGTAGAACGTATATACACTAACGTAAAAATAAATAAGTTCATTTGGCGAACAGCCGGACTGTCCGTCCAAGTTCGAAATGTCAAAGTCAGCCTGTCTTTAAGAATAATTTAAAAGTTGATAAGATTTTTGTATAATAATACCGAAATTAAGAACTTCGTGTTTTTGACACCTTTTGTCCTTATTAATTCTTGTTAAGCGTAATTACAATTTTTTTTTGTCAATGAACTACTTATTGCAATGACCACTTTCCCTTTCAGTACGCTGCATACTGTGTTGAGCATTTTATCTCCCATTAATACATCCGCCAAATTGAGTTTTTGTTTTTCATTAAACAATCATTAAGAGAATTTCTAATTAACATTCTTTTTTCTTTCTTTCTTTTCCTCCCAATTCTTTTCTGCGTAATTAGAAGATTAAAACAGTGTCTGGAGATGCTGTTTTCACAAAATGATTCCCTTTTGTAAAGAAACTAAAACATTCTCGTATTAAATATTGCCAGAAAACTGTTTCCTCGGTTAACAGGTTTAATTATAAAGTTGATTATTTTTCATAAACGTATTATTAGTCTCGGATTCAGAAGCATTGATGAGATGGACGCCACCTGTCGTCTATTAGTTGGATAATTAAAACGTCATTTCAGCACGATTAGTTGTTAACACACGGGCGCCAATTCTCTATCTCCATACAAGTTCCTTCCACAGAACAGTGGTTGTGGAGAGAATGAACGATAGCCTTAATTGACGCCAATAGAAGTTCTTATGCAAGCTGGAATTTCTGGGATGATGCGTGGTATACATTGTAGCAGATATGATCATCATTAAATGTTTGGTGACTTTTTAAGAATCGACTCCAATCAGAATTTAGCGTAGTAAGAATTGGAGCTGTTGCTACTGGAGTTTACTGTTTGGGCAGTCCTTGTACAAGTTATTCTAACACCGTTTTTCACTTACTCCTAGGAATCTCCATGATGAATCAATCTGGCCATTGTAAAAGCTATAAATAACTTCAAATTCAGTGGATGGAATGATTAATTAGATGTCGCAAGCAACAGGAATGAAGTATACAAAGACTTTTAAATTTCATCCAACGGCAGGCGCGTCTAATTAACAAAACAATAGACAATGGATAACTGGGCCAAAACCATTTGTCATTAAGCAGTTGGTTTTTACATCGCAAAAGAACATTATCCTGAACAGACAACTCACTGAGGTTTATCCGCAGTTGCATTTTTTAAAAGCGCATGATACCAGGATATCCAAACAGTGGAGGAATTTGAGAAACTGTCCAATTTTATCCCGAATAAGCAAGCCAGTATATATTTAGCCAGCGTCTTCTTTAACTCAATATTTGGCATTTATTCCTAGACAGTTCTTGACTGTCTCGGAGTAATTTTAACATAACCCAGGAAATTCCTTGATAATTTCAGAATTTTTAGCTAAACTAACACTCTAAACACGTGATTTGCAATTAGTTCGACAGTGCGTACTCAGAATTCAACCGAATGTACCAAACACCTTAATTAGGGGATAGCTGCATGTATGCCGTGGTCTAATAAGCTTGTAATCATCTCTCTATATGCTGGTGTCTTCATGAATGAACCATTATGGTAATTGTAAAGCGCTAGACAGAGAAACTATTTTAAAAGCGGGATAAGTGCAAATTCTGGTCCTTCACATTTTCTATCAGCCCACATACATTGGGTATACGAACAGTCCCAACACGAAAAACACTCTCCTTTCTTCATAACACGGCTGATACGCGTGTGGTGGCTGATGAATGAGAATTTCCATACACTTCCGTGCTGTAATAATAGATTAATTTCTTGAAAAATTCTTTCTGAGGTCAATTTTCTGTTTTCTGGATGAAAAACAGTGCTATCTATGCCTCACACTGAATGACTCAGCCACAGCGTGAAAAAGGCCCATAAAAGTTTATCGTGTCACTGATGGGATTCGAATCCGGGCCTTTTTCCCCCGTTGTTGGGAGGATGGTGGCGTTGCCACTGTGCTACTACACGCGCAGACATCAGGCCTATAACTACGGAAGAAAAGAAAACCGAAGAACCCTTTGTCGGTCACAGACAATGAAGAGTCTGAAATACGAGTCTACTGACTAGGTACTCTAGTTGGTAAAATTCGCTTGTTTAAGTCCCTGTTTACTTCGCTGCTCCTTTCCTTGTCTTTATCTTTCTCAGCAAAGATTACAGCTTCAAAATGGATAGACTTCTGAGTTCCTTTCTTGTATCCATTTTTAAGAATGCAGTTTCGACATTTCTTCAATTGTATCTAGCATTCCGTTCAAGAAGTTCTTCGTTGGTCAAGTATTCATCACGTATAAATCGACCCTGCTTGTCTTTTTGGCAGCTTCCACTTAGTTTCTTTGTATCCAGTGCTGGTTCTTCCAATCAGAAGTAATTTTAGATACAACCAGGCCATTCTTGTTCTCCAACCTGCAGTCATATTTTATGTCCTTACTTCCTTCCATCAGCATTTTGGACTCAATTTAAAAAAGGACTATTGAGGTAAAAACCAATAAATGAATCTTGGAAGACTACTGATTGATGGGGGGGGCCTTGTCTTACATTTCTAGAAAATATTTTTAAGGTGTCGTTATAACGAGATTGGGTATTTCTCAAATCGAATATTGATGTCGTTATAATGAATCGTGGTTAAGCGGAATGTCCCTAAGCGAGGTACGTCTGTTTAAACGTCGTTCTCGCTAAACCAGGCGGCCTTGTATGTCTACAAGTCTTTGTCTGCCTACATATTTAAGGTGTAGTTTGGGTTCCCCTAAATGCTTTGTTAAACGCTGCTGAAGATGGAAAAGGCGTGATCTGTTCTGTGAATGGGGCACTAAAGAAACTGGTTGGAGAAGGTAAAGTCCCGGTTAATGAGCACCATTAGGAAAACAATAGGGGATGTGTCGCGGTTGTTTCAAATGACCTGGTAATTGCGAACTAAGCATCCGTGGAATGAATAGTTACAAAAGGGGACCTTCTTATTAAAAAGG
This sequence comes from Mastigoproctus giganteus, assembly GCF_048544385.1. Lineage (NCBI taxonomy): Eukaryota > Metazoa > Arthropoda > Arachnida > Uropygi > Thelyphonidae > Mastigoproctus > Mastigoproctus giganteus. The sequence continues at coordinate 134,538,312 of NC_143580.1, forward strand.
CAACACCGGTCCAGGTGCCTTTATTTATAGTCTGCGTTTTATGTCCCTTTTAATCTTCAGAGAAAAAAAAAAAAGATGCTAAAATCGCTCTTTCCACACTGGAAATATGACTGCGTTTCAGATACATCCTACAAGCGATGGGCTAAAAAACAAAGAAAAAAAAGTAACTCGGTACTTTTCTAAACTACTTATTTGTAGTACAGACCTCTCGAGGGGGGTGAGTTGTTCGTCATTGTCTAGAGAGGCAACTTTATCTTGCGCTCCATCACCGTGATGAGGAATTACCGAGAGGATGCGGAAGATAGTAAGAAACAACAACAAAAAAATCCACGTACGTTTTTCGGGAACGTATTAGACCCGAGGTATTTGTTGGCTTCGCAGCCTCGTGTCTACCAAAGCGTTTCCTGACGTGACGATAATCCCCTGTCTTTAGCGTGACACCACACAAACAGTGAGCTGCAGACAGGTTTTAGGTGGTATTAGTGGACATGACAGCGACCAATGGTGATTGTTATTAACACTTCACAAAGACTGCTTTTGATTCACTAACACGGCGAAATAAAGGCCGTGTCGGACACACTTTCTTCTCTGTTGCCAACTAATATTCCAAAGCACGGGTTAGAATTAAAACGAGCGGGCGGAAAATTATCAATCAAAAACGTAACTGTTCTTAACAATCCAAGTCCAGGAGTCATTTTCAATGGAGGAATACTACCCAGATGAATCGGGATTTAATTTATACTAAAAGGGACCAACAAACCACGCCATTTCCCCCCCCATGAAAACATTCGGGGCAATGTTAAAAGTATTCCGTATTGCACTTGGGCTGCTGCCCACGAAACCGACAACAGCTGTACCTCGAAGCACGCCACGAAGTTTGGCTACGCCACCATAAATTCCCATGCGCAAGCACGAAATTCGATGCCCTACCCAAAGGCAGACACAGCAAACACGTGCAAGAGTGACAATGGGAAAGAATTAAATCTATTCTGCCTCCGGCGCACCCTTTCCCTGCAACATCCACACGCTAAGAAGAGATGGAGGAAGACAAATGAGCCACTGAATGAAGCAGTTCTGAAGAAGAGCAGGATATTTAATTCCCACATGTCCTAATACTTTTTTCGATCTTGGTGTACATGACGTAGGCGAATCTTTCGCATTGCATATTTTGAAAAACAGAAAAGGAAAATCTGTTAAATTTTTCCTATGATTTTTCCTCTCTCTACCAGTGATGCAGTTGAGGAAGAATTTTCGCTTCAAGCCACGGCCATAAGTGAATATTCCCGATCCCATTATCATGCGCGCGCGTTTTGCACGGAAGATCCCAGCCACCCCTTTTTTCGTACAGGACCATTAGTCATCTCATAACCAGTAGTGGCCTAAGGCTGCATCCTGTTCTACGCCCGTGGACTAGTTTGTTAAAATAAGCGTATGATGCAATTATGGATGACGTCACAGGCTGCTGCTGCTACGAGAGCAGGATTCTGTTGTTAAAAATTTAACACCCTTCAAGCAAACAGCGAGAGATAGGAAAAAAAAAAAAGAACCACCGGAAACTGGTATAGTTAAACCTTCACCAGTTCACGTGCAGTGGCTATGGTCTTAAAAGAAAACGCATTGCTTTACGCGTCATTGTGATTTCAGCTTGATCGCCCTCTAAACTGACAACATCGAAGACAAAACCCTTGTTCTAAGCCTAACAATGAGTGCAGGCTCCATTAACCTTGTTAGATTTGTGTGTCAGTGGCAGTGAGTGCGTATATGTCGCCACTTGCCATAATTACAACCAACAATAAGTTAATTACGACGTAGCCTCGTAAAAATGACACCACAGTTTTTATTTCTTCTTTTTTTCTATAAACCCCGCGTCTCGAAGGGGGTACAGAAGTAAAAACTTAATTAAGAACGCGGCCCCATTCCCCAGGGTACCAGTATCGATTCGGCATCATCGTCAGCAAGCAGGTAGATGGTCCAATTGTTAACGTGGTTCGCGAAGAGACCCGTGCATCGATGAAAGTCTGGATTTATTCCTCAGCGTTGGTAACAGACACCCGGATGATTCGCCCACAAAGGATGTCACAGCTAACGTTATTCCATATCGGAGATTGACTCCAAGAAGAACTAAAAAAAAAAGATGGAACCTCGTCCATCTAATCGTATGTTGACAGTTCGTTGCCGATTTGCTAATAGGCTTAATTTTATTTCTTCCACCACCCTCTTCTCCAACTTTCTAATTACCGCGGGTTCCTTGTGGATGTCTTGTGTGAAATCAACCCTGAAACGTGATGGTTTTCTTAGCTCCCGGCACTAATTAATCTCAGCCCCGTTATTGGTTACTCTAAGAAATGGTTCTATTAAAAGTTCAACCCTTATGCGGGAAATTTACAAGTTTGTGGGCAGATAGCGTTCGTGAAGAATATTCCCTGAAGACAGCAGTGACTGGAACTTTATTCGTGTTAATAAATATGAGGGGAAAGTAAGAGCTAACCATCCCATTTGTTGTGCGTGAGAAGCATTTGGGCATTACATTAAGTGACTCCGGTAATTATGGATTTGTTACAGCAGTGAGGAGGGAACAGAATGTTTCTCGTCGAAGGAGTTCCTTGGCTTGTTTCTTTTAATTCCGCTTCTTTTCGTTTAAATTACTGTCATTTGTTTACCATCGGTCTTTCTTCCATTGCCATACTTGCAACTGCAACATTAACAATCAGCAGACGACAGCTGCAGGGAATGTTACGCAACAATGAAATGCCAAAACGCGATGTTAACAATCAGCAGACGACAGCTGTAGAAAACGTTACGCAACAATGAAATGCCAAACGGCGATGTTAAGCTGGCATTTTGGCACCGAATTCTATTAAGTATCCATATTTTCTTGTTTATGTATATTTAAAAAGCGTTTTTTGCTAATTAAAAATTTTATTATAAGCTGATTTAATTACCAAAAACTAATTTAAGTCTTTTCTTTTCTTGCAGCTTCTTGATGTGAAGTACGGTAACTACGGTCCGCATCATCTTGCTCAACTACGACACGGCACGTTCCCATTTCCGGCTAAAGAAAACGCTGTACGACCACCAAAAGGGAAAGAACACTTCAACCCTATTTACGAAGAAGTGTCCGGAGGTTCCGAAGACAAGGGTGACACGAGGAGTTACGATTCGGACATTGAAGACAGCGAGGTCGAGGCCCGAACCATTGCCAGCGAAGACGAGTTTGCCGAAGACGAGCTTAGCCTTGCCGAGTTTCCTCGGGAGGGAAGTCGACCATGTTCGGGAACAAGCAGTGTGCAAGGCTCAACAGGAGGTGACCTTTGTCGCGACGCTGGTTCCGGTTTCAGTGATAACGCCGCCAGTGAGGAAGGCAGTTCGGAACGCAGAGGGGTGAAAGGCCTCTTGCGGACAAAGGACAACGGGAGTGCAGGAAGGGGTTCAAAGAAGCATACTCACTCTCTAGAGAGGAACAAGGACGGTCACCATAGTGACGGATTCCATGCCAAACAGAACTATTACATGGGGAAAACCATGCTCGGTCCGGATTTAGCCTATCCTGACATTGCAGCTGCGGGCAACGTTTATCCTCAGCGAGACACGGCCATTACAGTCGGTGGAGAGGTAAAGGACTTAGATCTGAAGTCACCCAGCACAGCTCCGGATCTATCTGGATCCCCGTCAGACCCCACACCCTATGCACAGTCAGGAGGGCGGGCAGCACCTAACACTGCTCCCCACAACGAAACGACACACCACAACGTACCATCCCCTCTGAGTGTTTATCATGCGGGAGCTTTGATGTCCTCCCACCTTCCGTCGGACTCTCCCCCTCCTCCACCGTACACACCAGCCCACCCTGCGTCGGGAGGAAGGGAAGCTATTCCTGCCGTCTACAACCCGCACCTGCCCCCTTCCTTGAAGACACCGCGCATGCCTGGTGTTGTGCTGTCTGAACTGAACCAAAAACTTTCCACAAACGGCGGTCCTCGACCCGGCTTGCCTGCGCGAGCCGTAGCCGGACCGATGTTCGCCGTCGGCCCCGAAGAACCATACCCTCCCCCACATGGCATGGGTCCCGTAGTCAGAGGGCGAGAAGGCGACTTCTCCACCTTCCACATGGCTCATAACGTGCGACCGCCATCGGCTCCGGACGAAAACATTTATTCCACCATCGACGAGGATGGTTCGACGGAAGGGAACTGTCCACCGATGACTACACCGAATGTCACTAGTCGCAAACCCGTAGAAACTAAACAAGCCTTCGGGAGGTCGTTGGTCGGAGAGAGACCCCCTGTGCCAAAGGAACATAGCAAAGGTAAAGGGCAAAGCCAAAACATTCCAAGCCAACGGTCATTGGAGGACGACAATGGGTCGTACGGAGATATCAGGCCAACCTTCAGCAGTCGGACTCCTTGTACATGACGAGTAATGTCTGGTGCATCCGCGACAGCTTTGTACAAAGTCTAATTAAGGTCGTCATATGTCGCCTGACTGAGCAGTGCCAACAGGTAGCAATGGCGTCAACACCGATGTCCGGTCCTCTGGCGGCAGCGGCGGCGTCTTGAATTCTGGTCGGTTAGTGAAGTGAAGTAGCTCGGTCTTTGTTGTGCAAGTGTGTAAGTGCTCACCTGAAAGTCAGTAAGTCGTGTGTAGCCTCGTGACCAGACGTAGAAAGAGGCCTAGAGCGTGTAATGACTTAACTGTGATATGGCCGATTATGTAAGTGGCGCGAAGGGATATAACGTTCCGGGGGGGAGGGAGATCACTGAGTGTTTTTTTTTTTTTTTCAACCTCGGGGAAGGGACGGGGAATTTCGTCACTGCAAACTGCTCAATATTTGCTAATAAGGGTTTCCGTTTGTGTACAGTAAATGCCTTCCGGCTCTTGTCCTCCTCTCAACAGGCATTGAAGATTGTCGCGATGAAATGTCGAGTGTCACGAAAGCAAATCACTCCAAATTCATCTAGGGGATATCGGTATTGGGTCTAAAATCCCTCGCAGAAGAAGTAGTTGTTGCGAAAATGGCAGTAGAAAGAATGTGACTTTGTTCGAGGAACAGAACAACAATTATGCACTTCGAGAAAATTTTCTATGCAAAAAACGAGATGATTAATGCACGCAGAAGTTGCATTTTCCATTATTAATCCGATATCGAAATAAGTACGAGTAAAACTAGAATGCTTAAAACCTTTCCGGAGTAAATATCTGTCCGTTATGTACACTACGATGAATACTGTACAGAATGTTAAAATATCAAAGAATATACCGATGTTTCTCTGGTTCGAGTGTTAAATCGTTTCTAGACGAGTTCAGTTGTCACTGTTCAATATAAAAACGCTAAGCAATAACTTGGCAGACTGCCAAATGCCGAGAAAATTTGTTATTGTTGGGCTAGATTGGTGCAGTTTCTATTATGGATTGATCAATATTACTGGAATGGATTTCGGTTTCAAAGTAGGGACATAAAATTATCGTGAAGGGTTATCTGGTGCAAGGGGAGGAGGGGGGTAGAACTGGCCCTAACTGCAATAGAGCAGCTAATTATGTACACGCAGGTGGTTCACTAAATAGCTTACAATACGCTAATTCTGATGGAATCGTTGATGGTGAATAACGCTTTTTTTCCTCTGGTAATCCGTATACCCTTCCCTTTCTATATGTATAAAGTTTGAGAGTTGCTATTCACTAGGGAACTTCTGATTTCCTATTTGTGCAATAAGGTGAAAGACTTGAGTGAGCGGAATCGGGTACTCTAGCCATTTTGAGGGGGGTGGAAGGTGTATTTTTAAGAAAGGAAGTTAGCAAAAGATCTTACAGCATGTGTAAGATGCGATATTTGTCAAAAAGAAGATTTATAGGCAGATGCAATGAATGACATCATACCACAATGAATTATGGGCCAGAATTCGGTCCCCACGCTGTATAATAAAAAGATATTCAGCTATTGACAGTTCATAAACAGTCCAATGTGGCAGAATTAGCTTCGTTGTCAATTTCCACTTGTGATATATCGGAAAAGAGCAATTTCCCCGCCTTTGTAAATGTTGCCACCCCAATGGGTTCAACTGGTGTATTTCAAAGAGGAATATCATTTTGGTATTCCATTAGTCAGCAGGCTTAATTATCCGTTATAATCCTAGTCTCATTTCCCCGGGGGGGTGTTGCAAAGGCGGGTTATCTAAAAATACAACTTAACCCTGTCAGTGTACCGAGTTCGTTTTATGAAAACAAAGCGAATCCCAAAACTTGCAGTCATAAACAGTTGGTAACTCAGAGTAAAACCTTAAGCTTCTCCAATTCCAGGCACCCAACTGGAATTTTGTAATTGTGATTCTTGAGAAATGATTTAGCAATAAAGGAGTGTGCCGCCATCATTAAAAATGATTCGTTATTTTAATGTATTATTGTACATAAATTTAAGAGAGGAGGAGGAGGAGGTGGTGAGAGAGAGAGATATAATCACGAAGTATGGCAGGATTATCCATACGAAAATTTTTTAAAAAAATTTATAAATAAAAATAAGGATTATTTAAATCAAAACGCTTAAATATTATACAGATATGTTTTATACGTATTCAGACAATCAGCTATGTTTGTTCTGCTGCCATTTTCCTACGTCATGGGCTGGGGGGGGGGGGCAGAGAGAGAGAGAGAGTATCGCGACCTCTAACGGAAGCCAGTTTCTACGTCACGTTACCAAAGTTATCAGAATGCTAGACTTAGACGGTTAAATGTATTTTTCAAGGACTATTTAGAATGGAAAAAAAAAAAAGAAACACACAATACAGTTAGCCGGCCATTTTACGGAACTTTGTACCACACCCACATAATGGAAAGTGTGAGGAATTATGGGTATTTGTATGATTATACAGTTTTGTGTTAGGTTAGAGTTTTTTCTTAGAGAAATTTTTGTGGCATTTGCTATGAAAACAAAGCTCTTTATAACCGCAGTTGGTTACGATTGATATACATGATTTCCCATAATGCCTTAACTTCCTGTTTGTGCCACGCTAAATTGCAATTATTGCAAGCTGTAAATTCATTCCCTCGTTTGTATTTTGTATGACCTTTCAGTGTTAGGTAAGCATGACTGTATGAATGTGTCAGATATGTCATGTTCTCTTATTGTGCGCGACTTCTGTTGAACTGGGGAAAAAACAGACCTCACTGATGAGGGGAGGAAGAGACCCACCTGTCTTCTATTGTCATTTCACCGTTCCTATTCCCGGCAGAGCTTTGCTCCTGTATTTTGCCTGCCTAGCAGTGCTTGTCGGAAGGACTGAGAGATGGCTAAGCGGCACATATCAGCTCCTTCTTGTACTGATTATTTAACAAGATTATGGAATGATCGCATGGGTTATTACAATAAAGGCGCTAGTATGAGCCTCCCCATTAATAAACCTTGGTGTATGTGTCTTTCTTTCGGTTGAAATTGATCTACAAACATCCAGCAGTTAAGACAGACTCATCCTCTTACACTGACACACACACATTGTACCATGTTACCACAGGTTCATACTTCTAGGAGTCCAAAGGGACTCTTTGGGCAACTAAGAGTCCAAAGTCTTAGTCCAACTAAGAGTCTCTTTGGACTCTTAGTTTCCCAGCTTTGAAGGTGCCCAAAGGGACCTTGCAAATAATTATTAAAGACAATAAATATGAGAATTGGTAAACCGCTGTATTTCCACATTTTTGGGACAAAAATTTTGGTTAAATCCAGAACACGGATACCGGTGGCTTCTTTTGCTTGAATCCATCTCGAATTAGTGGCCTAAAGTAATCTAACCTTTCTTCACTAGCCAAAAATTAGTCTATTATAAAATCCACACTTCTTTTGCTTGAATCCGTTCAGAATTTCGCCATGTCCGCAACGCGGTAACCCGGGTGTACCCATGTTCTGGATTCAGCCAAAATTTAAACTTTTCTTAAAGCACCTTCACCAAGGTATTCTGAAACAGGTTTCAGGGTACACCAGGTATTGCCATAAGTACTGTGACTTGTTACTAAAATAATAAGTTTATTGATCTCTATACCAGGAAATTTGAAGGAACTCTCTATAAATTTCTACGTACAGAATATCATTTACCAGCCAAATAAAACCAAAATAGTGGATGAATGAATCTGTATCTTTAACTTAAGTGAGAGCTTGATATTTCAATAAAAAACTGAACTTCGATACGATACTGACCATTATGAAGCTAAATTATCTTTCTGTTCCATTGCTGACAAGTTGTTGCTTTGAGAGATTCATACTGCAGTACCCATCGAACATCGCTCATTTCAACCATCGTAGAAGACCCCCCTCTCTACCTTCCTTGACTAAGGCGTGATGACAACGTTGTATGCATACGACAAGTTTAAGACCTGATTTAATCAGCCGATATGTGTTTATAGAGACACCAGTTTATTTGGCCAATATCTTCTGCTTTTTGAAGTGGATTTTGTTGAACTCTCTTCTAATTCTCGTAAATGGTTAACAACTCAATAAATAAATTAAACACTCATTTTAAAAAAGCTGCAACGTTTTAAAAACATTCCAGTGTCCATGAAAAGCAACGAGTGTGATATAATTCGCGTTAATTCTTCAAAGCACGTAGTTCAACTCGCTGTCTGCGTGCCCTCATAGGTAGGGCTTTATAAGCTACGTCACAAATAGCACATTCGGTATTCATGACAAGACTAAAATGAATTTCTCCGTTTCGAATTTCAAATACCAGAAAAGTTACGTTTTCTTAATGAAGTTACTTAAAAATGCCAGTCGTATTAACGAAAGACCCTGTAAGGTCAGAAGATAAATAATAACCATATTTTTGAGATCGTTGATATCAAGCATTTAACAGAGAAGGATGGGATAACTGATTTGAATTGAAGCTCGTGAATCCTGTGGAAAAAAAGTCCAGGAAAAGGGTCAGACTGGAAAATTCTTGGAACACGTTGGAAATATATAACAAAAGCACATGGAAGATATTTCCTTTCCCAAAGATTATCCGAAAAGGAAGGCAGTGATATTTCAGAAATTTTTCATATTAATGATTTTATTCTTTTCCAATTTTTAAACAAGGGAACGTGGGGATTTGATATATTTTCATGGGCTTTATGACGAGTTTACGACCTGATTTAATCATGCTTCTGGAGACACCAGTTTCTTTGACCATTACCTTCTTCCTGTGAAATGGATTTTGTGGAATTTTGCTTGAAACTGCTTTAACAGGCGCGTACAGTTATACAGCCCACTGGTTGGCCAATGATTGGGCGATCTATTACTGACTTAAAACTAGCCACAAAAGGGAAAAATCGTTTCCCGATTTTAAACCAAAGCCAACTGGGTGAAATAATTTCGGGATCCACTCCCCACGCTGGTTACGCAAAGGAATAGATCGTCCAATCACTGAGAACCTGTGGGGGAAGCTAGGCCAACTCTTCATTCCTTTCGCAAAGATCCATGGGTAAGCACTATAAAGTAAATTTCAACCAAAGAAGACCTAAAATTGTCATAATTCGGTTTTCAATCAAATTAACTTCGTTGGCCTATTTCTGAAAAGAAGTGCTAATAATTAAGTCTAATTATTACTGACTTGACAGTATTCCTCTTATAACCGAAGGATTATGCTTTAACATCTGTTAACACTAGCACTTAACTGCAACGAAAGAGCATATTTAAATCTTAAAGATTTAAATATGCTCTTTTGCTCATTTTTTAAAGTCCTTGATGATGGTGGTGGCAGAAAGATCGATTACTTTGGTAAGTTGTATGCTTAAGATTTAATCGGACTGTTGCAGTCTAAGTCAAAACCGGAAGTATTATACTCACTTCCTGCTGAATGTCACGGGTATTTTCATCTACTTAATCCGTCAGTATTTATAACAGCTGCACAGAACTACATCTTCACAACTTTGTAGGCTAATCTAAGGAGAACGAATTTGTCAAGCAAAATATTCCACAGGACGGGATTTCGAGTAGCGAATGCTTCTGCCAGTATCACGATCCTTGTCTCTGGGAACAGTTTCGGCCTTTTGTTAGCAAATACCTCAGGGACGGTAGTTACCATTTGTTACAGGACATCTTTGATGTATGTGAAGAGGGGGCTCAGCGGGAAACATTTTATTTCAATAGTGTGGGTAGTCGACGTACCCGTTATTGGCACTGTGTACAAATGATTGTACATAGTGCGGAGGAGGAGGAAGGGAAGATGACTGTCCTCCCCTCTCCCTATTGAAGGATTTTTAAATGCTGGGTGATTTCTGGATGCAAGTTGTAACGTCTTTGCGATATTTAAGCTTCGATTCAGTCCGATACCAATACGACTTTATACATCAATCATTAAGTAGCCACTGAATTAGTGTTAACCCCACATTTAGAGTTTATCGGTCGGTTAACATGCCTTGGTACATACGATACGCAGTTTGTGAACCCAGGCAGCAAAAGAACCTGGTGGCCTCCTAAATTATTACAAACAAGAGGAGAGTCCGGTAAGTAAGGTGCAGATGACTGCTCTGTCGATTCGCCCATTGACAAATGAGTGCAACAGTTATCACAGAAGAGAATCATAACAATTATCTTTCTACATAATAGCTACCACGTATCCATAAAAAAAATTCCTTGGATCCTGTGGAGAGAATAAATTATTGCCAGCAAATGTAGCCACCATTGTGACTACACCATATATTCATCAGTCGCAAATTGTTCCCCAACAGGTGTTGTTCCAGTGGCTCAAAGAGATGGTATTCCGAAGGCACAAGGTCTGGACTGTGTGGTGGATGCAGGATACCTCCTATATTGCTAAGACCGTCTCCATTGGGTTTGGTTGTTTGTGGTGTAGCTTGGTCTAATAATGCTGGTATCTCTTCAAGTTTAATCCTCCGTACTGTGTCTCAGCGATATCACACGCAAATAAATACATATGAAGTACTTCCGACTGTTTCTGCATACTGCTACTCTTCAACCACATGAGGGATATTTTTAGTCTACTTATCCGTTTCCAGTTATGTCCGTCTACACCCACCTTCCCGGAAAGCCCTGATTTATAAAATATATATTTGTAAAAACAGCTGACCCTTCGCCTATCAAATGCAGCCTTATTTCAACTGGGTATATACAGTATATATATTTTTTACAATGAAATGTCGATAATCCGAACGCCCATTATCCGAACCAACAAAGGATCTCGTGTTTAATGTCATCCTCAAGTGTGTATATTACTCATTTTATATAAGTTTAAATAAAGCAAATCGATTATCCAATATGGTTCCATTGTATTTGCGAGCATAAAGGAGCGAAAGTTAAAAATAAGGCATGAAATATTACAATCAAAATTAACGCCAAACATATATGTAAACAGAAAGTTCCTCTAAAAGTTTTTTATCTTTTTAGCCGGACGCAAACAACCCCCTTCATTTGAAAGAGAGTTCAATGTTCTCACTGGTAACTAACTCAGTGCCAAAATTTCTTTCGACCGATAATTAGAATTCCAACATGATCCGAGACCTTTTAGAGACATCGCGACTGTAACGAATAACTGAAATTGAACACCAAAAGCAAAAGAATCCGGGACTGGGAGATGCACGACAGCTCTCTATAGACATCGCTAATCGCATTTGCCCTTTTAAGTAACAGCGTATCGAGTTGTAGTTAGCTGGAAGATGTGTCACTGAAAGGAACAAGCACACCGCTTCATCCGAGATGTCTCAAACGTGCCACCAAGTCCATGCGTTCTCTTTCAGTTTCGGAGTGTATGAAAGACTGGAATAAGCAAAGGGAAAAAGCAAATAAGAAAGCCTGCTGGTAGTTTTCTCGGCTTAAGGAATGGGAAAATAGTAACCCAAAGGCATCCGAACAAATACTTATTTTCAATTTTCTATATGGGGTCCTGTCATAGTAAAATGGACAACAGAAGTTTCATTCAACAAAATGGATACTGTTTGTTAAAAACATTCCCGGGAAAAAACAGGAAGAAAGCAAAACAAGGAAAAACTAGTTAGCCAAATTAAGCGGAAGTTGATATAAATAATGCCTAATAAAAAACGATTTAAAATTTTATGCTTAAAAACCTAAACGCAAAGGAGATATCGCTATGTATAAATCTTCTTTGCAGACAGGGAACTCCAGTGTTCGTTTTATCTTGGCAGAGCATTGTATAATTAAGAGTAACAAAGACCTGGAACCTTACTTTAAGCAAACTGTGGCTCCAGTTATTCTTTTATAGGTTCTCTATGGTGGGGCTGCATGTTTTCTTTAACCAATAAACGGTACTATAGGTTCTAATTCATTTCGTGTTTAGGATTTTCAGAAAAAAAAAATGCTCTTTATTGTACAACAAGAAAATAAACATCACTTGCACAAGCCTATCACAGCCACAAAGCCAGAGATAAACTCTGAAATAATAATAAATATCATTCTGGATTAAAAAATCAGATTTTCCGAGAATTTAAAAACAATACCTTCAAACTTGACCAGTAAATTGCTCTCATCTGACTTCCTCCTATCCGATGGGATTGGCAAAGAGAACCCTGAATTCAAAAATGATTCAGGCCAGTGAGTTTGATCAAAAGAAAGAACACAAGGATACATGCTCTAAAGAAGAAACTGCAACTTTTATGTTGACGTGATCTCCATTCCACACCCTTTTTCCAGAAGAACCGCTAGTAAACAGGTAAGATTCATTTCTATCCAGGATTCCGAAAGCTATCTAAAGTATTCATCCATACGACCAAAGAATCCACAACGTGACTCTAATCTAATCCACTAGTTGGGATAAAAGACCAGTCTTTAGAATGGCACACATCTCGTAGATAAAAACTTAGTTTTTCAAGAACCTGGCCCACATCATGCAGAAAAGGTGCTTATCTCAGACATTACAACCTGGATGTACGACCAGCATTGCTTAAAACAATTACCAATCGACAAAGCAAATATAGGGTTGGACTTTCGCAGACTCCACTCACTTGAAGTACGCTAAACTGTATTTCGCTTCTTTAGAGTGGAGTGGTTCTGTTACAAAAATTATAAAGAACTTACTATTCACATGAGTTAGAACAGCTTCTACCGTAATTTAAATTTAAACATTAGAAAGCCTTGGGTAATTTCGAGGAAATTGCAAATTCCCAAGAGGAATTTGAGATTTCAGGCAAAATGCTGTAAAAACCATGTTTATTTTCCGAATTTAAAAGAAAACCTTTTCGAATACCTCAGAGATCATTAATTGTTGAAAGAGATAGTTAAATATTTCCAGAAAAATAAAGCTTTGTAGGCATTCTGCTTCACGTATTTCTTTGAATATCAAGCGAATCTATTTTCTGGACGATTAAGCAAGTCGCACGCGACAATACTGAGGAAATTTCTTCATGAAGTGATCAAGCATCACTCTCGGGAATTATTTAAGAAAAGATAGTTTTGATGACTTCCTTTTTGGTATATTTGTTCCTAAACCACGCATCAGTAGTGATGCGTAGCCATAACTATGGTTATTATGGGAAGCATTTGCAAATATTTATTTTAAAATAAAGAGGTTACTCCCATGTATAAAATACTTAGTAGATCAAGAATGTGGTCACGCTGATTACATTACATTAAATGCTATAAAATATATATTTTTTGGTCGTTGATTGTGGCGGATTTAAATATAAGAGGGGAATGTGGCCGGTGGGAGGGACCCCTCGAAATAACTATATCGAATGCCTTGAAAGTCCATTAAATCAAAAAAGTATTATTTATTTAATTATTTTTAATTTATTGAGTAAAGCGGCCCCTAGCCAAAAATATCTAGGAAATCCGCTATGCATATAGACATGGTCAAATATTAACACTAATCTTATATACATGAAACATTGTACATATCAATTAATTCAATTAGCACATGACGAACCACCTATACTGTACAATGGTCATCCCGAATTCAGCTACAGCACAACGAGCTGGACAAGCAAGCTAAAACTGAAACCAATGAAGAGGCACTGTCCAAAGATGAGTACCATATCCTAGAGACTGAGCATCGCTGGTAATCTCCAAAAGACAAACAGTTTAAGGAACGGCAATCCACCAGCAGTCAGAGAGCTCAACAGAAGTTACTCGTATTAACTGGCAAAACCAAGCTGGAAAAAGGTGTTATTGCAGGACAAATAAGGCTTCTTGCCATGTGGATAAAGGCATACTTTTAAAAGGAAGGCCAAAGAATTCGGGGAAGCAGCCTTCTTCTCAATCAACCAAAAAATAAATAAAACAGAATATTTATATTAATCCCATCCCCACAAAGTGCATCCAATTCTGCTTTGAACCCATCTAGATTCACTGCCTCTGCCACTCTGGGAGGCAACTTATTACACTTTTCGAAAACCAGCTTCCCTTAGACGAACTTCATGAGATACAGTCATCTGTTATTTCTCAGATTTCACATTTGTGCCCCTCCCAGTTCGTGTTCAACCTACCATGGAGCGAACAAACCTTTCTCATTCACTCCCCTCAGCGCTTTATACACCTCAACTAGATTTCCCCTTAGTTGTCAAATTTTTCAGTTTACACCTCACTTGTTACACTGATCCACCCTAAAGAGTGATCATTAGTGACAACCATCTGTCTCCTATCTTTTAACCAGTCTGCAATCCAGTGTAGGCTCTTACCAATAACTCAACTTCTTCCAGTTTATACAGCAGCCTTCCACGAGGAAAGGTATCAAAAGCTTTACCAAAGTATTTCTTTTCATACTATCTCGAGAAAAGGACCGTAAATTGGAAATCACGTGCACAACTGTGAAAAGAGACGGGGATGGGTGCAGAATTCTAAACACCTGAGCCCAGAAGCCCTATAACGTAAAAATAACGACACACACACATCAGATAAATACTGTAATGTTCAAAGTATCTTCCATCCACAGAAAACAGTGTTCGGTTTAAAATGGAGTTAAAATTTGGTTCGATTTTACTGTAGCATAGATTTTCTCCCACTTTAATTTGTCTATTCTAAGTATGGTTATGTAACTATCTGTTATAGTATTAGTTAAAGACATCAAACGAAGGATAGTGGTATATTACGATGATCTTTACGAATGTAGATACTAGTTTGAGTTTTCTTGTGGATACTGAATATATAATCGTAATTTTACACGAAATATTCCGAAAAAGCATTCCTGCTTAAGGTCTTGAAATCCACGATTGCTTGTTGAGTGTCCATACGCAACGCTATCGCTATACCAACTTTTTTTCCCTTTTTTTTGGTGATGGAAGTGTTGATTATGGTGATTACGTTTTAATAATGTTTTTTTTTCTTTTAAAGTTTCAAAGTTCCTAATTTTTAAACATCTCGCTTTCCGCCTTCATCTTTTTATCAACAATCACCAAAATAGATGATGATGGTAAGTATCCTGTCCGAGGGCAAATACTTGCCCTAGGATTATACCATCGATTAAACAGGTTATATGCTGTGGTATCCTATTACTTTCCATATGTGTGTATATGGGTTTATAACCGCATGTGCTGAGGCCAGTTTTCCTGTTTTTTTTGGAGTTAAAATACTCGCCACTTCCTCTTGAGAGCGGCTGACCAAATCGGAGGGGAAAGGCCATCATAAAATCTTTTGATCTTAGATGGGACATGAACTTAGAACATTTTTTTAGGTAAAAAGTCAGTTTGGTTTTCTTCCTAAAGAAAACCTCTCTCTCTCTCACCCACACACAATCTTGGACGCATTAGAATCAAATCTTTATTTCCGAAATATTAAATATTATTAATCGCAATGAGCCCCAGAATGAATGTTTCGAGAGTTGAGATTTTAATAATTTCGTGTAAAACGTGGTTGACCTGTGGTCATAACATGGCTGAAAATTTGAGAATCGCGTGTACACTGTAAAACGAGCCAATGACCAAAGTTTCTGTGGTCATTGATATTTTACCTTGTATCAACTATTTTTGTACAGGTGTACTGTTAAATGTTCATGTGATGGCCTCTATACGCTTGCAGATGAAGCACCTAGACGAGCTGACAACCATCTGGTGCTTGTAGTGGATGATTCTTGAACAGCACAAAGTATTTGCAATTCAACGCCCATGTATCTCGTGGCCATCGGTGTCAACAGTTTCTGGTAATAAAATGAGTTTTAGCAACCGTGTTTCAATATGGAGGATCAAAATAAAACATTCCCTTCTTATGTATTATAAACGTGGTTTCTATCAAACTGTAAACATTAACTGTACTGATGAGCGTGGGAGCGAACAGACAGTGGTCTCGTAAGCCGCCTTTCTATTTTTTGGAAAATAGACTACTAAAGGTGAATACTGTATATAAAAACATTATACCTAACCTACATAACACAGACACGTCGTGCATAATATACAAAATATACCCAACAGACAGTTAATGTTTCTATTTTCTTTTTTGTTTCTACCCATCACGATTGTTCTCTTGCACATAAGTAATCACAATTGATGAAGGTCCTCAAAGATAATACTAATTCAGATCGTGCATCCACAGCTACATTTCAAGTAATCTTAATAGTTCGTTATAACTATAGCAATATACTGCGAGCAATATATACTCTGAACGTCATAATAAAATACTATGAAGCCGATCCCGAAGACGAAGAACCCAAAGTCTCATAAAGATTTCAGATCCATAGCAATAAGCTGCACCTTGCTAAAAATATTCGAAAAACTGATGCACTCCGCAATCCCGCTCACCACATTACTATCACTAAAAGATCGACCAATACCAATATTTTGGTCATTCTAATCAATCCAGGGGATCCTCAACAACAAATCCCTACTTGACCACATCTTCCTTGACATCAAGTCTGCTTTTGATATAGTCACTGTCCTGGCTATTCTTAATATTCTGTAAACCTAGATAAACATTCATGGAAAAATTCTTCTGATCTTGGCAGCCGTCCTTCAAGAGAGAGAGAGAGAGAGAGAGAGGCACCTTACAATCACCCACCATCAGTTTCTCCGTGAATACACCACTGCAAGAGGAGTCCCAAAATGTGGGGTTCTTTCCTTTTCAATCATCCTGATATGCTATCGCATGCGGACGACCTCAATCTCTCTATCTATTCTGATCACTCAAATCAAGTCCCCACGCATAAACTAGACAGGCTACTCAATTATTAGTTGACTTCCAGATCTGTTTAAACTCAAATCGTCTTCAGATTAACCACAATAAATCAGCTCAAATAACATTTACGAATAGAAAACAGAAGAATGATATTCACATCAATAACCCTCAAATTCAAAAAGTCAAATCCCATAAAGGCCTTGGTCTCGTCTGGGATGAGAATTTTATATTTCTCAAGCACTAAAGAAACAAAAAGCCAGAATAGTAGCGGCCCTGGGGAACATCAAACAATAAATTGCCGGTATTAACAACTCTAAAATGATTGTACCGTATACTCAATGGTACATTACCCAAGTGTTCATGTCTGCATCTGTAATCTGGTCACTGCCCCATTGTCACCTGGCGGACTTTCTCAACACTGAATACTGGATCCTCCGACAGTTAAATAGAGTTACTCGGAACCCACCAACCATCTCGAAGTCTGTGATATTTGCTAACCTGCAAGTTATCCCATAGAAATAACTTTTTCAGCTAGAAATATCACTATCCTGAGGGAGATTGATACCCCCGACATCGCCAGGGTTCTGAAAGACCCTCAAGCAAAAGGAAGGAAACACTGCACCGGTAGCAACCAATGGCGCTCTAAACTCAATAACCTCAACTGCCTCGAACACCTCTTCCCAGCCAATAGAGTTCATCTGGGCAACATGCTCTGCCTGAATGTGGAGAAGATGTGCAACTCTAAGAAATACAGAGCTCAAACATTGCCACAAACATTCCAGCTCATTCAGTTCTAATGACAGCCTATCACTGAAATTTTTTGTCCTAATGGTTAACTGTAATGTACTGCCATTATCGATGATCTAATGTATTTATGTAATCGATACAATTTAAAATAATAAATCCATATGCTAATGTTAGTCAAAATAGCTATGAAACCTGCAAACCTCCTAGTACGTATGCTGTACAGTGGTTAAAACTGAATAAATAATAATAATGATCACAATTTAACAAACCCTTTCAGATAATTTAACAAACGTTTAGAGGGAGCATTTTCTGTGTCAAGATCTGAATGGTTTAGATACACTGTACTCCCATTGCGCCGCTCTGCTGTACATCTTGTTATTGTCATGCGTGACAATAACAAGATGTTTATGTTTAGTAGTGAAGGTTACGGGGTTATATTTCAGCGCATGTCTTGAAATAATTTGAATTTACTACTTTACTGTGTAGGGCAAAGGTAACGCAATATTAAGAGTTAAAAGCGCGCATAGCTTTTGTTATAAATTTAATTGGAAGTTTTTCTTCCATACACCACTTGGCTGCGCACTTAGACTCGATACATTATTTACCGGTCGACGTAAATTTGTTAACAGAAGCCAACGTCATCTGATAAGAGCTCAGTAAGGCTCAAAACAGCTGTCACGTTGGAGCTCTAAATTTTAAATTAATAATGGCGTCGCCTGTTTTTTGATGATTTCATTTATTTAAAACAATATTAGCAATTTAGATCCACTTATGGATTACGGTATTAGCTGTAACGTGAGACAAGCCCAAGCCTTGAAGTCCGAATGCGGATCTCTGTCTCAACATAGGTTTAACCAAGACATTACAACTGAACGCAGAAATGCTGTTTAAATGACTTGAAAAATATAAGACACATTTCTAACTTCCGTGTTAATTGGGTATTGTGAAACCACGAAACTAGAAATCTGCACATAAGGCATTAGAAGCAGGTGCACCATTAACAGAGTGGAAGAACGGTAGGGTGGAGCTTTATCTGCTGTCCTATTTGCAGCAGCACTGGAGTACTCGCTATCCCAACCCGATTTCCAATCCTCTTCTGACGATTTAAAACTCAATATTGCATCGTCTGATCCAAACGATTATCATGGGCTATACAACTGGCCAATCAAAAAAGCCAAAATCTTGAAAATTACCTAATCTCCCATTGGACTTGAAACCAAACCAAGAATGTTCTTCATCAGAGACTACGCAGTAATATCAGGGTAAGAATTATTATGGCTTAGCTATGAGAAAAGTTTCATCTCATACAGTTTTAGATCTAACATGAAACATGAAGGTTTACTATTTAATCAGCATCTCTTCAACACCAAAACTATCATATCGTTTTGTCATATTGCCAAAGCCAAATTCCGATCATATAAGCCCATTTAGAAGTCTCTAGTCGATTTGCCTGTTTTTCTGAAGAAAAACTCGAGTATCTGGAGAGAAATATGCCTTTCACTGTCCATATCTCCATTCCAGCACTTTCATCCGTTGTACAACATGATCCATAGGAAATTTCAAGAAAATACCTTAGAAGTCATCAGTCATTCTCCAGCTGCGGGGCATTGTTGTTTTTGTTAACACAATGCAAATTAGGCGAACACAATGAGGCGTGTTATCTGCACTGCTTTTTACAGTTACACTAGAAACCTTATTCACTAATTACGATTTCTCATCCTACGCCGATTGTATTAAAGGGTATCACATCCGATTGCGCGGACAGTATTCCTATAATTCAAAAGAGAAAATAAAATGCAAGATAATTTTAAATCTACCGACGCATGATTGGGTTAGGGAACAACATTGATAGATCTGCCCAGATGACCTTTACAAGAAGAATAACGTTAAAGCCTCCATACAGAATACTTCCATTAAGAAAGCGCAAACAGAGGCCAACCTGGAGAGAAAAGCTTTTGCTTTTGTAGCATCCTTTGAAAGCTACAAAAGCAAAATTCTTTGCAGCATTATGGACATTCAACAAGAGATGCTGGATGTATAAAAAAACACAAAATTGATTGTCCATTATGTACAAAGATGCCTTACCCCAATTGTTCTGTACGCGTCTGCCATTTGGTCACCGACTCCCCAGTCCTAACATTAGGAAATTCTTGCTATTGAGTACTGGGTTCTCAGATGGATTATTAGAGCTACCAAAAACCTCGAACTTAGTCTTCTTTGCAACGCTCAACATAACCCCGTGGAAACAGATTCTAATAGAAAGAAGCATCATCACTCTTGCGTGTAGATCAACCTCAATCCAGTCAAGGAAGGACTACCTACTTCTCCGCCCCAGATACACCCAATTGAGTTCTCGACAAGGTATGTTTCTTTCAAACATCTTACAACTTAACTCAATTATGAAAACTGCGAAGTGATAAGATGTATAAAAATACAGTAATGACAGGACTGACCGTCCCTCACTCATTTCGATTGTGCACAGACACCAATCACTTTTAGTAAACATTTCGTGGTCCAGTGGGGCCGATACTCCTCAGGAATGATTCGCTGAGGTAGAGTGGGTAGGCAGGACGAAAAATGTGATGTCCCAACTGCGGCGACAGGAGAGGTATTCCGAAGACGTGTGCAAGGTTGACCAAGGATAAAATCGCCAGCGAACAACCAATACAGGAAGATGACAATAGAGCAACTGTCTTCCGAGTTTGCAGATCCTTAGAATGGAATATCTTCCGCCGAAACTGGGGAAAGAAGTCTGAGGAAGACTATCCAAAGAGAGAGAGAGAGAGAGAGAGAGAGTAGATATTTTTTTAATGGCATCTGAAGTCTTTAGATTTGAATCCCATTGAGCATACGTGAGATTTTTTTTGGGAAAAATTTCTAATCGTTGGGCTGTTAACCACGTCACAGCACCTTACATGGGTTGCTAACTGCTGTTCCGCAACCGGATATGTTCTAAGGTCGATTTACCCATTTGTTGAATAAAACTAAGTTTTGCCTATACCGCTATGTTTAGTTTTAATATTAATTTTTAAAAGCGTAATTATTAGAGTACGTTTTGCTGTTTAAAATCAGAATAACGAACATTCTCAAACAGAGGCATTACACGCTCCTAAAAGCTGGTGTACCATCGCATCGGCCTGTGCGATCACTATTATTACAACACTGTCTCAAAAACAAATTTTGATCCTTACAAAAAAATTCTTATAGTTGGCTATCCATCCAGGCGTCCACAGTATCCAGCGCAGAATCATTTATTTGCAAATTATCTACCCAGAAGGTATTTCTTTATATTTATGAATAGATGAAAGTCATTGGAGCCAATTCTAGGGTGGAGTGATGAGGTACCAATTCAAATGACGCATCTGAAATTGCAGTTCAAAGCGATATTTGTGTACAGGGACATAATTCTAATGAAATAGCGCACGATGGGCCAATTTTCCTCGCTTCTCCATTTGATGGCCTCATGCAACTTAGGAATTAGGTTAACATTGTATTGAGCTGTGAGGATAACACCCTAAGAATCAAAAAAAATAAAAATAAAAAATAATGCCATCACATTATTTTGCTGATAAATTTTTTGAAGGTGGAGATCGATGATGCGTCCACTCCATTCTTTGTTGTTTTGACTCAGAGTCAAAGTGATGGAGCCATGTTTCACTCATAGTCATGTGTCTGTCAGAAGTCTTTTGGGTGTTGACGGGGTACATGGAGAGAAGACACTGACTTGTCAAAGTTCGCATGAGCTTCCAGTCGGGTGTCAGCGTTCGAGGCACCCATCTTGCTGCGCATTTTTTCTTGCCCAGAATATCAGTCAGTATGGCCCGTTCTGTACCATATGACAACCACTGAGGTAGGCAATTGTCTTATGGTGACACAATGGTCCTTCAGCACAATGTTTTGAACTTTTAAGGCAAATATCATGACAGATTTTAGCCATGATTATGAGAGCATTCCTGAATTCAGGGTAGATCACTATAGACTGGAAATGTGCAAATGTATCTCCAGTTCAGAAAAGGGGAATAAAAGGGACACATTACTGATTACAGATCTGTTAACTAAATTTATATTCCAGGGAAAATAATGGAGTCGCTGATTAAAGAACAGTAGAGGATCAACTGGATGGGAATACTGCAGTCAAAGCATGGATTTGTTCAGGAGTTATCTAGTTTGACCAATCTGATTGGATATTATAAAGTAGAAACAAACGAACTGGATGCAAAAATATAATTTTGACATCATGTACTTAGATTTCAGGAAAGCTTTTAATACTGTTTTACACAAAAGACTGCTGTACAGATTGGAGCAGTGTGACATTAAGGGCAAGTTGCTGCTATGGATGAAGGGACAGTTGAGTGGTTGAAGGCAGAGAGTGATTATTAATGGACACTGCTCTTCTTGGACTAATGTTATTAGCGAAGCTCCAGAGGGTTCGGTAATGGGCAGACTGTTGTTTTCTAAATTTATTAATGATGAAGGCAGATCTAGACAAAATAAGGGACAATTGTGCAGTCAGATATGAAGTTCTCCGAGCAGTGTACAAGCTGTAAGGATAGCTCATGGGGGTTTTGTCATTGATATAAAGAAATTTTGCAGCAAAGACAAGGAGATGATTATTCCTTTGTATAAGGAAATGGTTAGGCAACATCTTGAGTGCTGAATACAGTCCTCATTTTAGGAAATGACATGGATCTGTTGAAACGGGTGCAGAGAAGGGAAACAGAATTTGAGGTGATCAAAAGGGTGCTCTTACCAGGAATTGCTTAAGTTCTGCAAATTGCAGCATCTAGAGACTCGAAACCTGCGAGGTGATTTGAATGAGGTTTTAAGACGTTGAATGGAATAAGCAAGCTGAATGCTGATCTTCCTCTTTCTCAGACTACACACACAAGGGGAAATAAATTTAAATTGCGCATGAATGGTTGCAAGTCTGGTGTGTGGAAATTTTCTTTCAGTCAGAGGGTGGTTGATTGCTGGAAAAACTTCCATCTGTTGTCGTTGTTGTAGAAGTGGGTAGTTCGAATAAATTCATGGAAGAACTAAATAAATTGTTAGAGGGGGATGGACAGATGAAATGGGAAGTGTTGGCTCTTTTGCTTGAAAGCAAGAAAAAAGCTGTATAATCTTGCTTTCTTGCATCAAATGCTGACATTTTCAGGCGTGGTCGTAGTTTTTGGAGCTCCTCACTTATGTTCATCTTCACACGATTCCACACTTACACTTACGGGACCACTGTTTAACTATATTGTATGATGGAGCAGGGTTACATACCGTGTCGGCCACGTCTTTGCGAATATCACTCATAAACCTCTTTTTTCGCAAAATATTTCACAACAGCTCTAACCTCAGTTTTTTCCATTTCTTAAAGAGGTGGTACTCCTTCAGTCAGTTGCAACGAAAAGAAGATTATTTTGCGTGACTTCTATTTTCGTGTACGTGCATCAGAGATATGCAGGAACAAAATGCTATTTGAAAAGAACTTGAAATGTTCATTTCAAAATTAAAAGTTGCTTCTGTTTGACCACCAATATCATAATTTTCTCTGCAAATCTCTAGGGTTGCAAGCTCGTCTGTAAAGAACTACAACTGGATATAATAAAGCCGGAATTTGAGTATAAGCTCGTAAATTATTGTCAAAAATAATTTAATAAAAATTAAGGACCCAATGTAGAGTCCCGTGAAACCCCAAAATTTTATAGAAAAAAGATGGAATTGCACTCCTAGCCAGTACTGATCAGATGGCATAAAGCCAAGCTGATAGCCGTCATTGAAAATGGATAAACATTTGGACAGTGTTCCAAATTCTTTGTTAAAACGCTAATTAAAGAACAGGAACAATAATTACTTAGAACCTTTTGTTTCCTTTTCTCTTAAAAATTGAAATGATACCCATTTGTTTCACATTGCTGGATAACACCCCATGGGAACACCAATTAAAGAGCTGAACAAGAATGATAATTGGGACGATACATATTTCTTAAATAGTATAAAGTAAAAGGTCAGCTCCAGAAGTGATATTTGCCTTGATTTCAAGAACAGCCTTTATTAACCCTGGCTTCCTGTGAAATAATTAGACTAACACAATCAAGCTTGACATCATTTAAATTGGTAGGCAACCTGGGAAGGAGGTCAGGCTGAGCGTATCATCCAAAAGTTTTGCAAAGAGGTTAGCTTTCCCAGAGGGAATGTAATAAATTGTGTTTATCTTGTAAAGCTCGAATAAATGAAGAGTTGTTAGGGAAGCTGAAGGACCAGAAAGATTTTACTTAATTCCTATAAGAGGGGCTTTTCCTTACAAACCACTATTCAAATCGCAGTTTATAACTTCACATTTTTCAGCGTCTCATTTCTGTTTATGGCAGGTGATGTGTGATTCATCTTCATTCATTCATTTTATTTTCATGTCTGATATAGACACGAACCTTTTGGGATGCCAACTTTTCAATACAATTTGAATTACTTTAAAAAACCAAAGACTGTACACGATAGGAAATATAGTAAACAAGGTTTATAGTCAATAGGTTGGCTAGTATTTTTTTTTTCTGATGAACACCAGGGTAGCTAATACCACGAGGCATTAGCGTACTGCTCCAGTAATCTGCGCGTTTTGCCGAATCAAACTACTGCCAGGAGCTGAGGGAAAAACTATCGTCTAATTTATAGTTAGAATAAATTGGATTTTCATAAGTGAGAATGTGCAATGAAATAGACTCGGGCACAATTTTTTTTTAAGATTAAAACTTTCTCCTTTGCTGCGCTGACATTTTTGTTTATTACTTACCATCTTCATATAAAATTGAATTAAGCATTGGAGAATGAAATTCCTTAAAGTAAATCATTTTGTTGCATTATTCCCAAGATATCTCTTTATATAAATTAGTAATTCTGCTTAGAGAAATGCGCTACATTTTTGAATAACAAGAGTTTCTTTCCTGCATATTTAATGGGTATTCAGAATCAATGACTAATGTCCCCGACTTCAGGTGAAATGTTAGAAGATTCTGAAATGAATTTTCTCAGTGTTCCTCTCTCTTTCTCTCTCTATTTTTATTTTTTTATTATTATTATCATTTATGATGCGGATGGGAAAAAAGATAGGGAAGTCTGTTAGAGCATATTACTACTAAAGTAAAGTGACAAAATTAATCTCCGGTGGGAAATCTCATATATCTCAAGTTGTGCTTCAAATTCATATTTCATTAAAGTGGAGAAAAACTATCTTATCTCGCTATAATTGATGTGTAATAACAAAAAAAAACAGCATCTTCAAAAACATAATTATTTTTGCATGAACTGATTCTCAAAGTGAAGGGTTGTTCATGGAAATAGCTTCCAAAGGTTCCTTTCTATATTAAGCTCCAGTGAGCACATTGATTTCCAAAAAACGAGACACTTTAAATTAAGAATCTACTATCAAAATATCTTAAAATTGCTCCTTACACATCTTAAGATATGAACTGGGAACCAGTGTCGTGGTGTTATTCTCAAAAGCTGCGTGAAATTAGTGCAAAACTGGGAGTTCATTGAACGCGCAAGTTTATAAAAAGATACTCAGTTACTCAACTTTCTGCAAAACATGAAAACGAATTGATTGATATTCCCATGGCTTTTGGTTAACACTTTCCACTGACAGAGGATGGTTGTAGATTAGCGTTGGAAAATATAGATATATAGATAAATCTGAAGCAAAATTTTTAAAAGCACATTTCTTTAAAGGAGCATCAAATAAAACTCTGTTTCTCTTATTAGTAGCCGTATTTTGGAAATGGTTCCATCGTAAATGTGCCAGGAGAGAATACCTGCCACCAAAGGATCCGGGTCTTTGCCACATCATAGTAACTTGTCTCGATAACGGATCCTAGAGTAAATCCAAAAAGTTGACATCGATGCAATTTTGTTTAGTGAACTGGACATGCTTTCATCCAAGAGTCTTGTCTGCCCTCGTACCAACAAACCTCTTCATTTTTAATAATATAGGTGGAGCTAGTGTCTTTCACCTTTCTAAATTGGACATCCAGAAGAACAAAATGATTTTTAGTATATTTCCACGCTCTTTCCTGTTGATTCTAACATCACAAAATCAAAGTTGATTTTTTTAAACTGATGTGTTTATTTATAGGCGCCGTCCCTATCTTCCATTATTCAATTTTATGACTTTACAACGCGTTAATATTTTTACCGGCACACCAACTATACGAATGCATCCTTGGCTCTTCCATTCATACTTGTATATTAGCAACCTTCAATAACACAGACAAAGATAAATGAGGTTCCCGTCGGAAGAATCTCATCGCTGACCAATAAAAATACCGAAATTCTAGCAGCTGTAAAATGTCATTTTGATAGATGCTTGCTGATTACTTAACCCAAACAAAATCTCCAGTAGCTGAACTTTAAAAAAAAAAAACATAATAATAAAAATAAGTAGGAAGACTAGACACTTTCGATTTAATGTCACGTCACGGTGAAAGACAGGCCAATCAAGGAAAATGTACGAGTTGTACAATATTTTGATTGGTTAAGAACTTTGCAGATTACTCATGGTTAGTGTCAATAGTGAGAGTAAACCAAGATAATGATTATTTAAAACAACCTTACGTAGACAAATCTTCTATCTCCTGCTGTCAGTACGGGCATTTTGCCAGTAATAGATATCTGAATTATCCTTTCTATTCTATCCCTAACATCATTTGTGTTTATACTGGTTTCATTAATTAATCATACTTTTCAAAAATTTCACGAAGTCTAGAGATAGGCAAGTAGCTCTCTCTCTCACTCTCTTTCTCTCTCTCTCTACAATGATTGATGGGCAAAAGTAACACTTCCTCAGTTCCCCATTACCAACTAAAAACTTCCATTTCTAGCAAGCTGGCGTACTTGAATAGTTTCTGGATATTATTTGATTAATGATGGTCCATTCTATTACACCATTTAGCCTTTGTTGTCTCGGTAGCTAGCATTATCTGTAACTGATATTCTTTTCTAGGGAGGGGGGGAGGAGGAAAGAGATACCCTCCGGATATAACAACGAAGGGGATAGGGCAATTCCAAGTTATTTTCTTGTTTTAATCGTTTCAATTTGGACACTCGCTCTTTTGGGAAAACCAATGTATCTCTTAATGATAAATGCAAAAGTGGGTATGGAACAGAGTCGCACAATCAGAAAGAGTATAATTTATAGTTTCGGGGGTTTTAAAAAAAAAGAAATGAAGCCAATAACAGGCGTAGGTAGATCTGGTTAAGAACGTTTTGAGATTGGAGAAATATAACCGATGTTTTTTCTCAGTAATTCTCCGATAAATTCGATTTCTTTTTTTTAATTCATTCGTTGAAGTCTATTAAAATGCGAAATGATTGGTTTCTCAGAATTTGAGCGCAGGTAAGGCTATGACGCAAATTGAAATAGAACAGAAAAACTGAGAAACAAAAAATATGTTTAAGTTGTTAGAAATTAAATATCTCTTTATATGGAAACAAAGTTTTCACTAACCACTTCCAGATAGTTTAATTTCAATCCATTTTTACTACGCAGAACACATATTTTGACCGTTATAGGACTTGAATCCGCTTTTTATAGAAAGGCAAAATTTAAATGAAAATGCAAAGATCTTTTCAATGGCTTTGGTCTCTCAAATTAAGACAATCACCAAAAAATGCTTATATTTTATTAAAATACAACAAAAATTGATGAGAAAAGAAACGTAGGACGAACAATACGCTTTTGGAAAGCTGATGGAGTTGAGACCCAGAACTGTGTATGAGTTGTTATTGTTAAACTTCGTACAATTGCTATTAAATCTGCTTGTCCAATATGAAAGATACGGTGACTGATAACTGAGATGGATGTATTGCATATTTGGCACTATTTCTGAATGATTTTAAGTGAAGATCAATGTTTCCTGATATCCTGCAAGTGGTGTCAATATTATCATTTGGTTATTATGGATAGAATTAATGCCGAACAATGCGAATCTTGTATTCGAGTGACAAATGATCAGACTATGCCGTTATAGGTCTAGTACGATCGTTTGTTTCGAACTTTGAACCATAGTCAGATGAGTATTAGAAAGTTGGAAGTTCGGAAACAGTTGGATAATGCATTAATTTATAATACAAACCAGTGAAAGCGTGGGCAGGAAAATTAGAGAGGGCAGATACTGCCACCAGATTGTTACTGTCCCATCTATCCAAGGTTTGTAATCAATAATCTTCGTTTTAGGTAGCAGGGCACACTCCGTGTGCCCTACTACCTAAACTGAAGATTAGCGATTGACTATTTGCGATTGACCCATGGGTTTTATTAGCATTTTTTAATTGACGGATTAACAGAATCCCAAATAATTTATTTTGCCCTAAATGACCCGGAATTGTTTAATTATAATCAGTAGTTTAATTGCATACAGTCTAGTCTGGTTCGTATACATAATCTAGAATAGTTTAAGTCCGGTTTGTACATAAGAAATGGTGATAAAGTGAGCGAGACACATTTTGTACCATCCCTAAAGACGTCTCAATGCTAGTGGGGAGGGGAGAATTATTCTAGTGGCCACTGAGACGCTCTTTATCGCTTTCGATCAATTCCATTAACACTTCTTAACAAACCATTTAAAAATTCTCTTCTTTACCCCCTGTAGGAATAGGGAAAAGTTTGTTTCTAGTTACCGAAGGTGATTTGGCGAAGTAAATGAACAAGAGACGATCAGACTATTTTACATTACTTTCTCTTTATAGAGAGTGTCGTTCCTAAAACCCCAGGGAACGTCTCGCTATTCGCTAATTGAAGTTAGGTTTCAGAAACAACTTCATTAAATGTCTTAAAAGTTTGTTTACAAGATTTTTTTAACTTAAATTTGAAGAACAGAACCGCCTTCTCTGCTATGTGCAATCAGATAACTTTACTACCAATTCACATTGTAGTTAGTTAATGGGTAAGAGTTTGAAAACGATGTCATCCAGAAGAAGAGAAATAAGAGACAAATAATATACTACATTATCATAATATATTCAATACACTTAACAAGAAATTACTCCCCTTTTTCTGGTGCTTTAATATAGAAGCTTCTATGAGTATTGATATGATTCAACACCACATAAGAGGAATTCAGTACTGAATCCATCGTTTATTCTCATTTTAAAATGGCATGATCCGCATATTCGTTGGTAACAAAGGCGTCACATTATGGACAGATGGCGAAAATATTTGCAAATGCGTAAGGTAGTTTCGAGTGTTAACTGTAAGCTAATTACCACATTACTTCCAGGAAGGAACTTTCCACCAAAACCAAGGTGTCCTGAATGCCTTCAACAAAACTGAATATTTTCTGTAAGTTGATGTTCGCCGTTCTCCCAATCTCTAACTCCATTAGGATGTTACTTCAACTGTCATCAAGCCTTTATCCATTAAGAACTGAACTTGCTCATTTTCTCATTATTTTTATAGCTTTTTAGCAGCGGTGCCCAATTCGGGATCAAGACTGCCTATGGAGATGATGCCCCTGATTCGATTATTCAAGACTTGTTTAAAATAATAGGATAACAAGTAACCTTCACGATTACCAATGACAATCGATAATATCGTAAATCTAAATAGCAAATCCAGTATAACTGCCTAAAATTTTGGGAAAGTTTAATATAAAAACCTTAAAAGAAACCTACAATATTCAATATCTAAATAATTTACTGCTCACTTCCCCTCTGGGCGTGTCGTAGGCCATGTCCTGTGTGATACCACTGCCACACCTAAAATAACACACTAAACAGGGACCATCCCTCCATTCCCCGACTCCCCAGTGAAGACTCTGATCCTCGTTCTATAATTCAAGAGCTGTAGAACAAATGAATTGACTGAAATATCCAGAGGCCAGTTCGGCCTTCTTGTTTAAAATGCTATTGGCAATTATTCTTCATGTGTGCATTTTTTAAACTGAATTCACATATTTTAAAGCATAAATCTCATAAATGTAAACAGATCGCCTTAGAATTACTATGCCCCTGATAAGATGACATTTCAGAAGAGATTTAAGACGGGTTTGTCCTTTTTTTTCCTCTAAAAATTGATTCAACTTAATATCATTAATTTGGGTATAGCGTGCGGTAAGAGGAGCTCATATTACCCACACCCTCTGCAGACTTCGATATCAAATGTTTTTCCTCCCCAAAGAATAACCATCGTCAAATATCGATGTTATCGGCAAATACCGGAGAATTAATAGTAGTCTGATAATTAACGAGAAAAATGGACTGGCAAGATTCTTAAGGTATGGAAAAAAACTTTTCCCTGGAGGTGGACAGCAGAAACATTAATTGTAAGAGACCTTAAACTGACAAAATTTCCATCTGCCTCGTCATTATTAAGAAATCAGATAACAGCGTGCTGGGAGATTATCACCAGGAACAACGTGTTGGGTTTTAGGCACATTAGAGACTTAGACTTGATTGCACCAGTGTGGGCGGATTTTATTGAAATTCAGAATCTACTTGTTTCAAAAAGGTCCCAGAGGGACAAGCGGCATAAAAGTGGGAAATACATGCATTTTGAGTATTGGATAAATAAATTTTGTTTATAATCGAGGACAGAATATACTTGCAAGGTAAAAGAGTTCGGATGGTGCAACTGACAAGGCAGACAAAGCTAAAAAGGAGTTGCTCTTACACACAGACAGCCTGGCTCACCTCCTAGAGGTGGTGGCGGGCAAGGTAGAGTCCCGCTAGGGATTCTGCTGTCAAGTAGCTAGAGAAACAACAAAACTCAACACAACTAGCATTTATAGAATTCTGTATACTTCACAAGAGTACTAATGGCGCAGTTGTGGGAGACCACCGGTGGTGTCTTACCCTAAATACTATGTCACCATGAACAGAACTGTGCATAAAGTTAAGAAATGAGCTTTGCCGTTACTCCTATAATTCTTTCCTGACTAAGAAATACCATCAGAAACTGAGAAGCCTGCTAAAATCAAAGCTGAATGGTGGGAATATTGTCACAGCCATAAACACGTAGGCAGTCCCAGTAATAACGTACTCTTTCGGGATCATAGACTGGACCTATACGGAGCTGTAAGAGATTATGAGATCAACCAGGATAATGATGACCAACACCACGCGAAGTCGGCCATCGAGAGACTGACCATTGCCCTTAAAAAAGAAGAGAGGGGATTGAATGGCTTCACTGAAGAAAAGAAGTAGGCGATTAAGCATCTGAGGGATTACAACCAGGAAAACACAGCACCAAACTACCAAGCCATAAGAAAGATAGACAAACGGCACAACGCTGAACCTCAACAAGGAGACCACACTAACAAAGACAGAAAAGCGACGAACACACTATGGCAAACATTGCAAAGACCTCCATCAAGACTACATCGATAACATGGTTTTGAATGTTTGACTCACGAACGGAAGGTTCCTCCCCGAGACCGAAGGATTCATGCTCACCATCCAAGACCAGGTAATAACTTACAGGAAATACATCGCCAATGACCCCAGAATAACAGATGACACATGCCGACGATGCCACCTGGCCCCAGAAACAATCCAGAGCATCAGCATAGAATGCAAGGTGATCACACAGACGTAGTACACTCTCGGATGACTAGATGGCCAGGAAATTACATCAGAACAAAGCGCAAAAATACCAGTTGATCAAAGAAAGTTTACCGTATTACAAGTACGGGCCTCAGGCCGTACTAGAGACCTCTACTCGCAGACTATATTGGGTCCGTGCCATCATAACGGACAAGACGATCCCGCACAACAGACCAGACATAACCCTCATTGACAAGAAGGAAGTGGCTACCTACCTGAACGACACCAGCAACCTCCAGAAAACATACGAGGAAAAGATCAAGAAGTACTCGGACCTAAGACAGGAAGTCATGTGCCATATGGAACAAATAATGACATCCCAATCATGTCAACCAGTTAACGCTACGGCCAAACCGGCTGTGGCCGGGGGTCTTACCCGAAGAGTGGTCTCATTTTCAGTGTAAATTTCTCAAGTAGTGATAAAAATTTCTAATTATAATAATAAACAAAGAAAACGTGTAATATAAAAGCATACTTAACTTGTTAAGTGTTTAAGTGTTAAGTGTTAAATAATTTAAAAGTTTCTATTAAAACTGTTTTTATTATTACTTTATTTTTCAAATCAAAAAACATAAAACATTTTTGACCTCTCATTTTTATCAAGGAATTATGCACAATATAAATATAAAAACCTATGTAATATTTGTATTTATATGCATGTGCTATATATATATATATATTAAAGGGGCCTCAATTTTAAATATGGCCGGGGAAGGGGGCTATTTCATCCTTAGTCCGGCCCTGATGTCAACCGGTGCTAAAGAAACTCCAGAAGAACCTAGCAGCAACAAACCTCCCAGAGAACACACATGAAACTCCAGAAAGCCGCGATTCTGAACACCTGTAGGATAGCAAGAGAGTTCCTCGACCAAGAGCAATAATAATAACAGTAATTGGACACAGCCAACCACCCCATGCACTTGGTACCAGTACCCGTCAAGGGGCGAAAAAAATATCCCATAAAAAAGGAGAAGATTGTTTTTATACTAATAATAATGTATGCCGATTTTTGTAGGGGGTGGGAACGAGGGCTGTGAAATTGCAACCGGACCTGAAATTTTCCCAAGGACCAATAGAATTGGTTTAAAATTCGGCCTCAACTTTTCGTTATAGAATAATACGTCATATGTACTTTTATTTCTTATAATTCTAATGATACCGGCGAACAGGTATCATTAGAAAACCAAACAGAGAAAGCTAGATCTACATTTCGTTTAAATATTTATTCGCATCGACAATATCGTATCCTGTCATCACCTTCCTATTTTCAGAATCTGCATTAAGGGCACGGTTCGTCCATGTTTTCTCTTCTGACCTAATTTCAGAAAGGTAAACAGACTGAAATTCAAAATGCGAGCGCTGTAAATAAGACTCGATTACGAAGTGCCCTAAACATAAGAAAGGATATATCACTTTCCATTATGCATTAGAGAATATCCTTGTATACACTTCCACCAAAGTGTTATTAGACTTGCGTGTCTTGTGTCTATAGATGGGCGATCAATTTGGGCAATAATAGCTTGCTCATTGAACTATATTTGGTTCTCAGCAATCAATTCGAAAAACAAATGAAATGCAATAAAAACAAATACGCGATACATTTGCTGAGCTCTCATTCTACAGGACGAAAGAAGCTGTTCTAAATCGCCAAAGATTTTCTGTTTGTTGCTGAACACATTACGAGCTAATTTTGTAACGAAAAACCGTCACGAGAGAAGCGTTGCGGAAGTGACGTCATATTCAGCTTCCGCCAGAAGCGAATTATTCTAATTTGTATTGTTGCAATCTTCAGATTCCGCCAGAAGCGAATTATTGTAATTTGTATTGTTGCAATCGTACTTGTACGATGGCAACAATAATTTATCTTCTACTGGACCAAATTTAATGAAATTTTGCACGGAGCTTCATCTTAGCGTCATTAACCAGTTGGACTGTTGGAGAAAATATACAACGCCATTTTAAACGGCTTCCAAAAATATCCATCCATTATTTTTAATTATTTGATCAACGGTTTCGAAAAGACAAAACTCGCTATGATCGACAACCGAAAAAGCAGAACATGGCTCTTAAAAAGCGAGATTAGTTCATCGCTTCGCCACCATGTGGCGGGGTAATCGCTCAGATCGATCATTCGCTAACATAATTGTGTTTTACAGCATCAGCAGTGTCGGTGTCTCTGTTCGCCCCACGACTGTTGACTTCACTATGGGGGATAAAAAAAAAAAGTGTGTGGAGGGGGTTGGGGTAGGGGAGGGAACAGATTTAGAGCGCATGAGAGTTAGGTTTATGAATAATTATATTTCTTAGCTTTCATCGCAGTAACTGTTCCCACTTATTAATCATTCAGGGTTGGTGATAGTGTGACAAATTGTACAAATGTCGCAACTTCTGGCTTAGCGGTATGTCACCGCCAAGAGAGTTATATCTAATGCAAATTAGCCGATTGCGCAGTAACGGCAGCCACCAGGAAATGAAAGTTTTAACTCGCAGAGAAGTGAGCGAACACAGCTTTTATACATATTTATAAATAAATCAAAAACTGCAAACCTTGCAGCCTGGAATTCTTCTTACTATTTAGAAAATTGTTAATAAATACTCGTAATAGTGTCTGTAGAAGCAGGGATGGTAAACTATTTCGTATCACTTGGAAATTAGAACACACGGGTGTTATCTTTGGGATGAAAAATATGGAGTTGGATGAAAATGATAGAACATCTCTTGGAATGAGTTAATAGAAATACATTTGTGGGACCCAAATGATGAAGTTCTTCAGATATGGTTCCATCAATAAGGCTCAATGATTTAAATTCTTCATAATCTTAATTTGCAATTATCTTTTTAATTGCAAATTAAGATTATTAAGATTCATGCGGGTTTAAAAATAGGATATTTCGAAATAATAATAATATATCTCAAGAAATACCAATATCAGATTCATGAGAAAGCAGCCTGAAGCCCCGTCTACGTTATTGAGTTATGGTTTAGCACAGATACTTTACAGTTCAATGAATTTCACTTGAGAAGGCTTCTTGTTTGCTGAGTTCTTCGATAAAGTGAGCAATGTATTTTGTGCTAACACACTGATAGACCATTGCGTCTTCACAAATGTGTTTTAATACATCTAGCATAATGGAATGAAGTTGGTTTGGAAACATGCGAATTGCTATAAATCTTCGCCGACTGAAAGCCTTCCATACCCAAAAACTTTAGGCCTGATTTTTACAAGGAAATACCGAATATCTAATCGGAATTGATCTGTATATTTTGCAAAATGTAAATTAGTGAAGACTTTAAGAAAGCCTACAACTGCCATCCTTCAACTTTTGAAGGTTATCCAGGAGCCATTACAAGATCGCCCAAGGACTACGTCAACCAGAACAGGCCGCTTTCTGGTTCTAAGAGGAAGACGGAACCCTACGATCGTAAGGGTGATTTTAATTCTATTGGCACTGCTATGGCCAAATTAGCTTATACTACAAGGTGTCTGATAAGACATTCACTATTTTTAAATTCATCTAACTTCTTTATGTTTTAAGCGATTTTAATGAAATCAATATTAAAACACTGAGGTCTCTGGCACTATATTTTAAAATTCTATGCGTGCCCCAACATATTCCACACATTTACTTAAATAAGCCGGTACTGATACCCATTGCTCAAGGAACTGATTATACACCAAACCAATGATGTACGGATATCATCTACAGAATGACACCGCCCGGCAAAATCACAGAACAAAATGCTTTTTGTGAATATTTTAGTGTGAACAGTGTAGCCGAAGAATAATTGATATAATACGCATACTGATAAGCAAATTCCGAGAATCCAATAGAAATCGATCTACCACCTTAGAGACATATACATTATGCAAATTATTCATGCTTATAAAAATACGGGTTGCAACCACATCAACTTCATTCCCATTTTTTTGGCTTGCTCAGTCGGACAGCCACATCCCCAGTACTCAGAATGGCAAGTCATCATTATTTATATGATTCTTTGAGATGGCGGACCGATGGATGACTTGAAGCCGGGCAGTCGCAGGTGGTGCTACCTCCGCCTAATGGATCACGCAGCGTCGTCTCGGCACTATGGAAGCAGTTTCAGGAGACAGGAGCCATTACAAGATCGCCCAAGGGCTATGTCAACCAGAACAGGCCGCTATCTGGTTCCAAGAGGAAGAGAGAACCCTACGATGTCCTGTCATCAACAGTCTCTTGAGGTTGCTGCGGCCACAGATGAAAGCATTTCAAACCGCACTGTGTTAGGAAGACTCAATTGAAGTGGACTCTACGCAAGGAAGCCAGTGGTTTGGATCCCATTAACCCCCAAACCACCGCAGAGCTCGTCGAAACTGGTGCCATGAATATGTGGCTTGGGATCTCTGACAAATGGAGTACAGTTCTGTTCTCTGATGGGTCCCGTTTTATCTTACAAACAGATTCTATAAGTTATTTCATCTGGAGAGACAACAAGGAATGCGGTATCATCTCTCCAACATCAGAGAAAGCGACACTTACGATGGGGACGGTGTTCCCGTGTGAGAAGGAATAATGATCAACGGCCGCACCCCCTCTTCATGTTGTTGATAGGGGACCATAACTGTGCAGAGGTGCCGAGAACAGATCATGCAATCCGATATGCGCCATTTTAGGGATCAAATGATGTAGGGGTACGGTTGTAGGGGTACAGTTGGCCCAGATTTTCTTTTCATGCACGACAACGCCAATGCACACAGACTCAAGTGGTGGAGGAATATCTTGAAACTAAAGATATCCAACGACTGCCGTGGCCAGCACGATCAGACTTAAAATCCGATCGATCATTGTGGGGCGTCGCCGACAGCCAACTGCTCGGTCACTGGTGATCTAAGGTCTCCGTTGGTGGAAGAATGAGATTTGTTGCCAAAGAATCTTATAGGAACCCTTTTATCGAGCAGGTTCACCGCTATCAGGCCTGTTTAGAGGTTGGACGGGATCATACGCAGTACTGATGTAATGTGACCATATTTCCGAGCATTGTATCGACTGGTGTAATGAACAGAATCTTATAGACACCCTTATACCGAGGTGACGGACTATGGTCTGTGCAATCTGATGTCTGGACAGCTTGTTAACTCTCGGTCTTCCGTCTTTTCACAATGATGCTTGAAGCTGATTGCAGAAGGTTTAAATGAAGAGTAACAGCACGTGAACTCGTCACTTCTGTAGCTGGTTTTACAAAACACGAGTGTTATAGGTCCAAGCGGCAAAACACCAAAACCAGCTATAAAAGTGTTTATAGCTGTTCTGCGTTAGCAACTAAATTCATCGCTTTGACCTCCTGGAATGTTCATATACTCTATTAGGCTTAGGTTTTCACTGACATCCTGCTTAGAGACAGCACTGGTTTTACATACAATATTCAGCACGAAATTACAGACACAATATACTGAGACACCTCATAGCCTTAGTTGCTTTCACCATCAGCATGCATATAACCTAACAAAAATTATCCCAAAAATGAAGTGAATACTGCCTTTGTATTTTTATAAACAATACCAAATTATTTATTATGTAATAAGGACCAGACGAAATAAGAATTCAACAGAAAATTTATTTATTTTATTACTTTGTCTCTCTCTTTTGGCATGAGACCAAAGCGTCTTAGAAATTGAAAGACGGACTTTCCCAACTGTTTCACCAAACACATTGGAACTTCAACGAAACAAACAAAATCGTCAACAGAATCAATGGAAGGTAAAACCGCAGAACTTTGGATGCGTATTCCATTGGTCCAAAGAGGTTCATCTCCCATCAACCAAATCGTTCCTCCATTAGAAGCCGTAAAATAACTTCCAACCAAGGATGATCTTTTAAATAAGCCGCGTGTTCGTTATTTACTTTATGGCGTTGATAAGGTGAGGTAAGAAGCGTGTTCTGTCTGTGGCGTGTATACCCTAAAAATCGTTCGCCTCACAGAACGAGGCACCTAAAATAGGCGCAAAGTTGTGCAAGTTTAATGGACGCGATAAATAATACAGCATTGCGTCCGTGCACTTGATCGTAATGTTAGACTAAAAGAGTGCCTCTTAGCTCTTGGTTAAAAATTAAACGGGAAAACACGTGTGCATTATGTCTTCGGTCATTGTATATTTATCGATCGAGACGATGCAGTGAATTAATAGACCGGACTTTATTTGATATCGTTTATTATAGTTTCTACTAAGAACAAACTGTTTAAAAAAATTCCAAGATCATTCAACTCTAACAAAAAAAAAACCAAATATATCAGAATTTTTCTTAGCTTTCTCGTCACCTTTAAATGAGTTCCACGAAGGTGAGACGAGGTTTCTGAACAAATAATATTCAATTAGGGCATATGCAACCCAGGCTTTGTGCACGGGTGCTTAGTCGTGGAGAAGAAAACCCTACGACCCAACTTTTCTCGTATTTTTTCCCACCGAATTGCAGATTTTAAGTCTGACTTAAGGTTAGTACAATACTCCCTGTTATTGTGATTTTAGGTGCAAGGTAATCAAATACCAACAATCCTTTTGGGTCCAAGAAATTTGAGGCCAGCACTTTTCCAGCTGATGATTGGGTTCGATGATATTCCGGGTTGGAGATCTCTTGTGCTTCCACTGCACGCTTTCTAACTTCGATTCAGGGTCTTAAAAACGTAGCCATCTTTCATCAACAGTTACCACACAAGAGAGAAATCTATCTGGGTTAGCAAGAATTAATTTTAAATTCTCTTTTGATGACTCCACTCTCTGATGTTTGTCAATAATGGAATGATTTCTGAGAACCCATCTTGCACAAACTTTGAATTTTCCCAAATGCTAATGCACTATTGTTAAAATGCTCCGATGGAAAATGTTAAGTACTTTTTTCTAAGTTCAGACACTTTAATTCTTCTGTTCATAATTTTTTTAACGATTGCAATCACTTGCTGAAGTGATTTCTTCATATGGTCAACCGGACCTTGAATCATTCTCGACTGACTCCCGCCTTCTTTGAACTCAGACAATCTTGCAACTTTTAAGAGTTTTGGAACCCCAGTATATTCCTATTTCTCAAATACTCCCTTCTGCCGGTGAAGAATGGGCTGTTGTCCATTCTTCACTGGCAGAAGAACGTAAACACGAATTTTAAACCAACAGCTGTATAGTTGGAATCATAAAAGAGCTCATGTCGTGATTCAGTATCCAGCAAAGAGTTGCACGGCTTTTTCGTTCCAGAAAGTAGGGTTTTTCATCCCCAAAACAGGCAAACCTAACCATAGAATAAACGTAATTATCAACACGATATGTAATGATTCATGGCCGCAGTCCTCGGCAAAAGCCTGTCTCCTAAAGAGCCAAGTCCAAGTCATCGTCTGCAGCGATATCCACTTCTTTCAGAGTTTGGTATGGTGCCAAGGATTTTGGGAAAATTAAAATTTTTCTAAAAAACTTTTCCATCAGAAAACGAAGTTTTCCATCTTCTCCACTGGTCTCATGGAGCACGTAGAAACTGCATGTTCTAACTGTAACAAAACTTCGATTCAAACTATGCAA
Source organism: Mastigoproctus giganteus (assembly GCF_048544385.1). Taxonomy (NCBI): domain Eukaryota; kingdom Metazoa; phylum Arthropoda; class Arachnida; order Uropygi; family Thelyphonidae; genus Mastigoproctus; species Mastigoproctus giganteus. Next base: position 134,577,209 of record NC_143580.1, read on the forward strand.
AATGATTTGAAAAACTGTAAAGGAGTGGAGTGGACTGGAGTTAACGCCTTCTCATGTGCAAGGTAATAATTTGCTGGAAATCCACTTCTTAAAATAGCGGCAGTTATCCGAAAGAAGAATAATTAAGAAGACCCGAGTTCAGGACTGATCTTTAATATTTTTCATTAGTGCTAAAGTGTCCAGAAAGTTGCTTCTTACATCACACTGAACTGATGATCCAGAAGATAACATTAAGCAGAATCTATTGACGTCGGATAAACCAATGTCCGTTACAAGCAGGTTTTCCATTAATCGACTTTGCAGTTCGAAAGATATAAATCATTTCGGAAAATTCTTTACGTCGAAAACTAAAATATCGAAGAATTTTATTTATTTTTACTTTTGTTAGAAAAGGGTAGAGAACTGTGGCAAGTATAAAAGGGACCCTTCTTTCCATAAAGCTCCTCTTCGCATTTGTAAATGTAATTCCCCTGGCAGCAACAACAACAATAAAATCCGTGTTAGCTTTTGAAAAAGTTTGCGTTTTAAAAGAATACGTTTTGGAATCATTTCATGGCATAACAGCATCTTGCAGGGTTATTGACAACCCCCCACGACGGTCCATCATTCATGGTCTATCTAATGATATATATATCGGGAATGGAGTGTGCGCAAAGTTCTTAATGATAGTAGTCCGATTGGGAACTGCACAGAGCTGCCTTCCCTTTTGCTTATGGTTTTCTTGTTTATCGGTTTCTTTCATTATTTATTCATATAGGAAAATATTCTGAAGAAGTGCGCGAGAAAGGAAGAAAAGATTGAGAAAATGTGGAAGGAGAATTTTCAAATCTTCCATACGCTTCTACTACTGGCATTCATACACCTTAAAGACGAAAGAAGAATTTATGGACAGTAAAACGTGTTTCCTTCTACGCCCCTCCCGACAGCGATAGTTACACACAGACAGTGTACAGAAGCATCTTCCTGCATGGTGTGCGCCTGCGTCACTTAGACCCAAATCACACAATAGTGAAACTGCGTAATCGAAGAAGAAACGGCGCACGCGAAATGACCATTAGGCCTAGCGACGCTCTCCTACCACGAGGTCGGGAATTAAGTCTCCTGTACATTGTCCCAGCCGTCCCATTAAGGAAAAACAGGGGTGAACAGGGTGCATTAAGGAATACACAAGCGGGGGGAAAATAAGGTTTGAATGTTTCCGTTTTGGCCTGTTATATCAAACAGCTTTAATGACAAAGCAATGTATATAACATTCGTAAAAATTATTCTCCAGGAAAAACCCGGTTGGTGGAAAGATGCTTTAGCAAAGAAGCGTCTGGGAAACAAACACATGTAAATAGGGAAGATATTTTACAGAAAGCACATCTGCGCCGAGCGATGGTCAATACGGTTCCGTCGCGCCTTTGTGTGCGCGTGCATGAGTGCTCGCACACAATCTATCCTACCAAAAACCTTCAGACAGATATGGAAGTGAGCGTCTAATCACGTTCCCAATCCAAGGAGTGGTCTGGGGTGTATTAGAGTAAGCAACTGAGGCAGCTAAGGCTATAAGGCGTCAGCGTATAGTGTCTTTAAACTTCGGGTGGTCGGTTACTTATTCTTAGGGATGGAAAATCTTGCAGTCCTCACTCGAGGCTGACTAACTCCATCATGCTTTGGAAATGTCGATAAAAATGGCTTCCTTTCGCAACGGGACTGTAACCCAGACGTTGAAAGTGACGTTGTCTACTGCCCTGTCATGACATGACATGGGATACTGCGACAGAACTATATTCCAAAGACTACGCTATGAATATCAAATACAGTGCAGTAATTCGTGATGCCCTAATGAGGACACAAGTTCTGTGGTGTGACAATGATTCAATTTCACAACAGCAAGATTTGGAGGTATGCAGTGCAGTTAACTAACGACCTCCATAGCCGAGTGGTCAGGAGCGGAAGTGCAGTAGCACACGCTCTTTGAATAGACCGGGGTTCAAGTCTATGACTGCTAAATACGATCTATCTGCCAATCAGCACTGGAACACAGTGGCAGATTATGGTCCATTTCCTTCAACATAAACTGTTGAGGAGGCTTCCATTCTGCAGTGAGTTGATAATAGCTACAGTTTACCTTTTGATGAGTGGGATGCTACTCACGCTGTTATGGGCTGAGACCATTGGTTTTCGCTCTCCCCATACACATCAGCGAGTGCTGCAACAATCAGGATTCTATGCGGAATAAGGACCAATCGTTTTGAACCTCGCCACTAGTGAAGAGAATGAGTCAAAGTCCTTAAGTGACCTCTACTGGATATCTTCGATTCAGATTGTAGTGTCGCACCTGGAACACTGAAACCTGACTAACTGCGACCTCAGACTTATTGGAACTCAGCGCAGGATGAATCCCAAAGAACATTGTAACTACACCAAAAGCGGCCCAGTTCATTACCGCTGTTGTAACAAACGCGTCCTAAATCGCCATAATCTCGATAGGGAAGTGTATTAAACAGTTTCCTAAGGGGGGGATTCCTCATATTCCACCTAGAACAACTGCAGAAGGCAGTCGATTATAAGTCATATCTGTGTGAATCAAGTTGGTTTTCTTAACTATTGTATTTCGCCGCCACTCGTTAACTTTGCTATAAATTAAAATGCTAATTAAGTTCCAAGACTGTTCATTCGCACTCATCTCTATGCTAATTTGTATTTCTCATCATCTGGATGCCCATTTAGTGTCACTAGCGAAGCATTTCCAAACAGCGTTGCATCATAACAGGTGATAAGCAGGTCGGTGTATGCAGCTCTATCTGTTGAAACGTTTAATTGGCTGAAACAGGTGGCGAAGAATGAATTCTTCCCAGAACTCCAATGGGCACCGGCTGACGTTATTTTAATAACTTTTACAATCGTTAAATTTGTAACAAACTTTCCACTTTCCGAACCCTTGCTGTTCAGTTAGTAGGAAAGTGCAAACGGGGTATTATTCTTTAAAGTTAGTTAAAATTAAGACGAAATTAAGGATCCGTTTTTCCATTTCAACGCACGTGCGAAAACATTTCGGAAAAGAGGACCAAGTTTAGCCCACTCGAATAACTTAATACTTCGGTACACAACTAATGATTTCAAGAAAATATTTCTCCCGACTCTCAGCATCTCTTGTAGACGATCTTCAAGGTTCGATTGCAGCGACCACTTAAAGATGGTGATGCATCAAAGTTGTTTTGGAAACTTCGATCCATTAATTCGCAAAATATACGACTCTGTTAATTAAGACGGAGGATTGAGAGACACAAGTAGAACGGTCTTTAAAATTCCTACTGTGTAAATCCCATCTTTCTTTTACCAATAACCAGGTAATTCATCATTAGCCAGACAACTTAAACGTGTGACAAGTGGCCTGAAGGTAAGAGCTCCTTATCAAATCTTCCTTATTACACGCTATTAACGGATGTCATTTAATCAAGCGTTCGTCCCCCAACTGATGTCATGTTTACACGCAAAGGTTCACCTCTCAAAATTTTGACATCGAACCTGCACGTAGACAAACTTAATTATCTCAGGTTAAGTGATGTCGCCTCTTTCTTTTCACCCCGTTCCACTGCTCCACCTGCCTTAATACTGCGTGCCAAAACTTTCATTGATTCAAATTCCAAAACGGCCAAAACAAGAATTAATTTCCTTAAAGAAGTCAAATGACAGCGGAGATAGAATGATAGATGGACAGAATGAAAGAAACTTGTAACGAGTTTTAGATTTAAGAAATTCAGATGCATATTTGGCACTCATGTTTGGATATTTATCAAAAGAGGGGTCTTGGGTTTTCCTGTAAAGGGAGGGGAGTAATGAAACTGCTCGTGGTTGGTCTGAGATGTAAACAAATTAAGATGATAATTAGGATTTTTAAAACCCAAAAAAGTTACCATTTCCGGTTACTAGAAATTGTCTATTTCTAGAAGGTCTAATATTTGACTTTATTTTTAAGGTCTTTAACTTAATCATTGGTAAAACACTCTGTAATCCAAAGAAAAAGTCACCAATCAAAAAGTAAATAATTTGCTTCGAAAATGTTTGACATGTGTAGATTCTGGAATTTTAAAAGAATATTTATAATATCTTAAATGGAGTAACCAAAGATTTAAGTGGCAATTCTTCTTTTCTTATATTAATGCGTGAATCTATTTCTTATTAACTATTTATCACATCCTAAAGATGTTTATCCTTCATGCGATTCCTTAAAATTTAAACCATACGATTCGACTCACAAGTGGGCGGTTGTTGAAACAAACGAGTCCATTAAACCAAAGTCCAACTTTGTGATGCATTCGCTATCTTTAAGGCAATGAAACGACTGAAGGGTATCAAGAGACTGAGAAAGAAGCTATGGGTTAGCATGGGGTATGCTTATTGTTGCACATAATTTAGGACGATTTTTCTTATTGTTAATTAAGCAAGATGGAAGTTTATTCCAGCAATCAATTATCCGTCTGCTGAAGACAAACTTCTGCACATCTATCCTGCAACCATCTTTCCTCAAGTTGAATTTATGTCCCCTCATGTGTGTAGTCTGATCAAGAGGAAGGATGCCATCAGCTTGCTCAATCCATTCAAAGACTTAAACACCTCAAACAAGATCCATCGTAAATGACGGATCCTGTTTTTTTTTTCATGAGCGTAAGTCTTTATTCGCTTTCTACTGGAAAAAGGTAAGATGAGTTGACTTTTTTTTTTTTACTTAAACCAATTAGAAGCGTATAACTTCCCCCTACGACGGCAGGATGCTCCGGAGGTTTTATCAGGTAGTTTTTCAAAAAAAATTTACATCTTTGTAGTAGGAATTCTAACAAAGACAAATTAATGCAGTCTGCTCATTGATAAGAACTGGTTCTAGTTGTGTTTCTTCCACGCTCGCAGAAGGATTATCATTTCGAATATATCTCAGTACGTTTTAAGGCGATTAAACTATCCTCATTAAGTAATGGTAATTTTTTGATGTAAGAATGAGATTATCTGTGGAATCTTGTAAGAATGAGAGATCATCTGTGGAATCATTTAACTCATTATTTGTGGATAAAATTTGCTTATAAATCCTGGAATGGAATTGCACCTTAATCCTGCTTTAACCTTTGAAAATTTCTAAGATAAATTTCCAAAATAAAATCTAATTAAGTCCTACATGCATTTGACACTGTTGGTTTTCAGTCTTCATTTCAAACAATTTAAATTCGTGTTTTTTTCTTCTTCTTCTTTAATGCTGCCGAATGGCGTTTGCGACTTCGTTTTGATATTGTTCTCTGTCTAGCGCTGCGTGTAGAATTTGTGCTGTTGTCATGTGAAGCCAGGTGTTGATGTTATCTAGCCATGCCATTTTCGGTCTGCCTGGGCGTTTCTTGCCTTCGATCTTTCCCTCCAGGATGAGTGGTAGTAGGTGATATTTTTGTTGGTTCCTAGCGATGTGACCTAGGTATTTGCATTTCCTGCTGATGATGGTTTTGAGCAGGTCCCGTTCCGTGTGCATGTCCTGCAGGACCTGTGCGTTGGTTATCTTGGCTGTCCACGGAATTTTCAGCATTCTTCGGTAGAGCCACATTTCGAAGGCCTGGAGCTTTTTTGTAGTGGCTGATGTTAAGAGTCCAGGTTTCTACACCGTAGAGCAGTATTGGCCAGATGTAGCATTTCAATGTGCGTAATTTGAGCACGATGTTCAAGCTTCTGTCGGTGAGGAGGGTTCTCCATTTGGTGAATGCCTGCCTGGCTTGTTCAATTCTGCTTTTGATTTCGGCCTCATGGTTCAGCTGGTCATCAATGAGCACTCCGAGATACTTGAAGCGGTGTATTTGCTCTAATTTTACGTTGTTTAGTTTGATCGTGATTTTGCTTGCAGTCCTGCTGACCTTCATCACCTTTGTTTTCTTTTTGTTGATTCGTAGCCCCCATGCTTGGCTTTCTATGTCCACTTCGTTCAAGATGGTCTGTAAATCTTGTTCTGAATCCGCTATTAGTGCTGTGTCATCGGCATATCTTAAGTTATTGATGTAGTGTCCGTTAACTTTTATGCCGATGTTCTTGTCAGCCAGTGTTTGGTCGAAGATCATTTCCGAATAGATGTTAAAAAGAATGGGAGATAATGGACAGCCTTGCCGGACGCCTTTTTTTATTGGAATTGGGTCTGTCAGATCGTTGTCATAGCGAAGCCGGGCTGTTTGATTCCAGTAGAGAGTTGTAATAAAGTTGATATCATTGTTTTCAAGCCCAAGTTTTCTCAGTCGGTCAATTAGGCGGTCGTGGTCTACTGAATCGAAGGCTTTCTCGTAGTCAATAAAACATATATACACGTCTTTTTGATGTTCATAGCACCTTTGTAGCAATATTTGTAAACAGAAAATTGCTTCTCTGGTGCCTAGTCCCCTGCAGAATCCGAACTGTGTGTTTCCTAGTGCACTTTCGCACTTACATCTTATCCTTTGCTGAATCACCTTGAGGAAGACTTTTAGCACCTGGCTCATTAGACTGATCAGCCTGAAGTCTTCGCATTTCCGGCTGGTAGCCTTTTTTGGTAGGGCCACAAAGATGGATTGGAGCCATTCGGATGGAATGTCGTTGTTGCTGTAGATTTGATTGAACCATTTCGTTAGTTGTTGGATGTTGCTGTAGTCTAGTTGTTTCAGCAGTTCCACATGAATCTGATCGTGTTTTTTTAACAAACTATTTATGACATCTTAAAATTAGAATTTCTCCAGTCACTTCCGAATAAGATTTAGGAACAACGTAGAGGAACCTGATGCATCCAATAAGCCCGGATGGGCACAGGTAGATTAAAAAACAAATTAGTAAAAATCATCAGAGAAATAAATATGAAACCACCAAACAAAAACGTTAGTAAGAACCGTGAAATCTTCCCCTTGATGACGAAATATAAACGAAAGGAACTCGGGACGCTGAGAGACATATTTGACATTCCCAGGAAATTTTTCTACATTAGTTTTATGGGCAGCGAAAATGCCTATATTTCTCATTACGTATTCTTTAAGTTATAGGCCATTACTATTTAATTATATGACTTCAACTAAATCACTGATAATTACGTCAGTGAGTCTTATATGAGAGCTGAAATTTGTCTGGAGAATTTTCAGATACCCCTGGTACGTTGGCAGTAATTACTCCGCCCTGTTCCTTCGTCCCGTGACGTTGTCCGTTACAAAAAAAGCACTGAAAGTTAAATAACGGAGAGAGAGAGAGAGAGAGAGAGAGAGAGAAAGAGAGAGAGACCCAATTACGACAGTGCCAAAAAGACGAGATAAAAATCTCCAATAAACCTACTAAATAATGACCCCATGATGTATGACCTAATAGACGTCATTAGGGCGACTGGTTTATCCTTCGAAAGGAAGAATAAATCAATGAGAGCGCGCGCGCACACACACACTAGCCGGGTTACGCAGATAATCAGGGAAAAGAAGAGTCACCAGACTACAGATATGTCAATAAAAATAAATCAAATGTTCTGCAAGAGAAAAAGCCATGCGGATTAATTATTCATCGTGGATGGAGAAAAGTTGATGGATATCTTTAAAGGCAGAAACAGGCTGAAAGAAACAGGAATTGATTGATACGATAAATATATATGAGAGAACTGTGTTATGAGGAATCATACACCACGGATTCGTCTTTCAGTCTTCTCAATAGGGGCGAATTCAAACAGAGGAACATAATAAATATACGTCAAAGAATACAAGAGATTCTCTCTCTCCACACGTTTTTATTTTATTTACCATGTTCGATGTCCCTGAACAACAATCAGTGTTGCCATTTTAGCGGTTTTCCCGCTAGATTTAGCGGAATTGCTTCAGGTTTAGCGGATAAAAATATGAAATAGCGGATAGCGGATTTTTTAGCAGGAAGAGTATAAATGTTTAGCATTTTATGTATTTTGGCAATGTAACATTTATATTAAGAAATATTCATTTAAGAAATATTAAATTAATTGTTCAATTAATTATTTAATTAACAATAAAAATAATTCATAATTGAAATAGTAGGGATATCATATTTCATAGTTTTTTTTTATAAAGCGAAGAATCGGTTTTATATTATTCTGGATTTCCCTGAGGAGAACCCCAACAATTTTACGTAGTTACGCTCGCGGTCAAACGACCTGATCATTGGGTCATAGCTTTAAATTGTTGAATCAAATCTAAAAATGTGGAAAAAATTCTAATGACGCCTTTTTTTGAAACAGCGAAGGAATGGCATTGGATAATTTTTCTTCGTCGTATTTGTTTGGCTTCCAAGAAATGCGATCCGAATTACCGACATCTCTTTCAACGTTTCTAATAACCACAGAGCAATAAGTAATAAGAGTAATAAGTATTTCTAATAACCACAGAGCAATAAGTAATAAGAGTAATAAGTATTTCTAATAACCACAGTGTAATAATATCTTAGTTTAGTCAGTCCTCGTATAGCACGATAGTTGTATTCCTAGAAACCCTCGTGCAATTCAAAATCGTGCGTTTAGTAAATCCACCAGCCGACAAAATCAATTCAAATATTTATACAGTGCCATAAACGATTGTGCAGATCCAAAAAAGATAGTTCATTCGTGTCAAACAAGGTGGTTATCCATTGAAGTTGCTATAACAAGAATTTTAGAACAGTATATTGAATTAAAAGCCCATTTTGAAATAACTCGTTTGACCGACAAATGTTATACTGCAGAACTTCTTTATTCAATGTTCAAAGATGAAAGTAATTTAGCATATCTTTTATTTTAAAACCTATCTTATCTGAAGTACAAAGAGTAAACAAATCTTTTGAATCAAATACTGCCGATCCTACATTATTACTACATGATTTAAACATGCTATTGTCGATGATTGCCAATGAAATGTTTTTGCCAAATACACATATTGAAAGGATAGAAGAGGACATTAATAATTATTTAGACCCTAAGCCATATTTAGGTTACCAATTTGAAAGAAAAATAAATGAATTAATAATAAATAAACTTATCACAACAACAGATGAAATTTCAATAAGAGAGAGATGCCGTAATTTCTTGATTGATTTGTATCAATAATTAAAACAACGCCTTCCGGACAACATAAAAGAATTAGAAAAAATGTCATTAATCTCAGTTAACAATATATTAAAGCAACAAAAAGAACCACTGATAAATTTATTACAAAATTTAAAATTTTCTGAAGTAGAAATTGAAAAAATTGAGCAACAGTATATAAACATTACTCTCGTTAAATGGGAAAACATCAACAATACAATGAAGAGGTCAGAAGTTTCGAAATATCGAGATGCAAGCGGTAAAAATCCATTTAAAGAAATTAGCGATTTGCATTGGGTATTTTAATTTTGCCATTATCCAATGCAGATGTGGAAAGAATATTCAGCAACTTAAATCTAGTAAAAAACAAAACACGCAACAGAATGAGTGTTGGCATGGTTAATGCAATCTTATCAGTACGATACGGGCTCAAAAGAGTTGAAAAGTGTTGTAAAAATTATGTTTTACTTGAAGAAGTGCTTCGCAAAATAGGTACACATGAAGCATATGATGAGGAGGTATTGAATTTCGAAATTAATTTAGATTTTTAGATATTGATTTTATATTAAAAACAGAAAAATAAATAACTATTTATATATACTATTTGTTTGTTTGTTTTTATTCACTACAAAGTACAAACAAATGAAAATTTAAAAAATTTGGCGGGTCAAGTGCTAAAAATAGCGGATTTTGAGTATGCGGCAAGCGGGAAATATTATTAAGAGTTGGCAACACTGACAACAATGAGTCATAATCATGCCTCTGCCTATGCGTCCGTCAGTGGTTGTTATGGTAACCGATTCTGGTGTTGTCGCTTTGAGTCGATGTCAGGTTTTTTGGTACATGGTTGTTATAAAGAAATTTGCATTTTTCGCCAAACTTGTCTTTTCCTGTTTCCATAGAAGGCTTAGGCAGAAAGTTAAGTCCAAAGGTACTTGAAATGAATTCTCAGATACTGTTAATTTTGTCCAAAAAGTGGCGTGGTGAAGAGACAAGTCCGGAAAACAAAATCAATAAAATTGAGCGAGGACATTAAACATTGAGAGAGGACAATAAAGCATTCGCTATTGAAATGTTAAAAATTAAGAAAGCCCACTGATGCTTGCAAAAAGTGTCACGAGATTCGACTGGATCCTTTCTCTCTCTCTCTTTTTCAATTATAAGTTTAGCTAAAGGATATTTAATTTTATCTCCTGATTGCTGCCTTGATCTCGACATATTTCTCCTCCGGGCCATATCTATGGAATGACCGTCTTGAAGATGATGAAGTGAATTCTAATTGGTCATTGCGGGCTCATATCTGATGCAGAAGGAACTCGCTCTGTGTCTTCGACAGAGGGATGTTTTCGTTTTAAACACTTTTGGGTCGAAATCAGGCAATCTATCACTTTTAATCAAACCACTTGCTGTAACCTATAAGCTTGTCAAAATTAATCTTTATCTCTGGCTTGGTCAGTTGTCAAAACTACAGTTGCACATTTTCGTGAGCTGGAAGACAAAAGTTGCCTTAACGGTACATAGACCGTGTTTTATTACAACTATTGTAGGAAGTGGAAGCATTTCAGTGGGACTTACACGGTTGGTGCTCTAACATGAAACAATCAGATCATTTTGCGGTCAGTTCCATGATGCTGTGGTTGTATTCCGAAACATGATTATGGTATGCAAGAATCTTTTAATAATTAGTAAAGAAATTGCAGTTAAAATGTTGATATCAAACATCATCATTGGTGGAAGACTGATTGCTACTGCAGTTCCTCTTATACCGGTGAGTATCTAGCTAAATTAGCCTGTGCTTCCAAGGGGAAAGTCAATGTTGAGATTAATCTTGCTTTGATGAACAATTTTAATTATTTCTAATGTTGTCTACTGATAAAATGATTTTATAGTTTTGAAACATTTTTGATCGAAACCTGATGAAAAAGAACTTAACGTTACTACTTAATATAACATACCCTATAGGTCTGCTCTCTTGGGTAGCACGCGTGGTATTATTAGCATCGTTATCATCCTCCCTATACCGGGTGGAAAAGACCAGAGTTTGAGACCCGTCGATGACGCGAGGAATTTTTGTGGGCCTAAAATTTTTCGGATTTTTTTCTCCCGGAAACTCGGGTTTTTCGGCCAACAAACAGACCACAGAACATTCAATAATTTTATATATGTCTGTAATTTACAGACATTATATAGAGCGCAATATGGCCTATGTTACTGATGCGCCTAAAACCCTACAAAAACAAACAAACCTATATGTCTAAGTATCCTGAAGGTATCAGAGTTTTGTTGATCCAAAGTTTTTGGATAACCATCCTCTCACACTGTGTGGAAAACACCTGGTTTAGAATCCTGTAAATGATAGGAGGAATTTTTGCGGTCTTTTTCACAACATGGCCGAATTATGATCTCGCGCGAAGGTTGCATGGTTTTTATATCCAGAAAACAGGCAAACCTACTGAAGAATGCGCACAATTATAGATACAATGTATCTATAATGATCTGATGATCTGATGATAAACCATATTAGGCGTTACAGACGCAAAAACGGCTTTAAGCACAGCTGGGACCATTGTTTTCTTTAATGGTAACTTCCTGAAATCCAAAGTCCTCTCGCTAATTATGATTGCAACCTTTGAAAAACCTAAAGATACAAACTGAAAGAAAATTGGCTCTTCATGTATCTTTATGAAAGTTAGCTAATCATTCACTGTACGTTCTGATAGTTACTCGCTCAGTTAAGTTCAAATGCTAACAATGATTAAATCGAGCAAGAGATAATTCCTTGGGAAGCCCCAGTCTTTCCGGCTACCATAGGAACCTTTTTGGCTTTTTCTCTTTGCTGATAAGTGGGTTAGCTTCAGGGCATAGCGATGGATTTCCTTCACAGACTCCAGGTTCCATTCTCACAAATCATCTTCAAGGAAAATTTCGTAGAAAAACGTAAATCCAAAACCGAAGTAAACGCTTAAATTTTGTCCCATTATCAGAAGAATAAGTCTTATTCTCTTTTTTTTCCGCATTCCAGTGATAATTCGTTGAAAAGAACCGCCAGGAAAAGAGCAATTTTAATCTTCAAGAGATCGCCACGTGCAGTGACGTACATATGACGTCACTAACCCATCAGACGAGAAAGATATGCCATTAATCACTGTCCAAATGTCGTAACTTCAGAGACTCAGTAATGGCAAACTCTGTTAGAACAACTACGATAGCATCAAGCAGTCACAAACAGACACCTCGTCCTGGGAAAACATTTTAATGGGCACGCTATTGATTTCGTGACAAACAGGTGGAAGTGACCGGGTCCAGGAGCAGACAGGGGTAGATAAAGGTTCTTGTTGCTATTCAAAGAGGAAGGGTGGGAAGAGTTGACTTGTCGACGATGCCAGTTAGAAGATAACAGATGATGAGCACAATAAAGGAAATCATGATTAGAAGTAGCACTTAAATGTCTGCCGTTAGCAGGGTTCTGTAATAAGATGCACAGGCCTCTTACAACTGGATCTTTATTTCGGTGCTACGGAAGAATGTGCAATGAAGAGATCGATGAGATAATTGCATATAGGAGTACGTCGCAATGAATGTCATGGTTATCCTCACAATATGACAGAAGAATAGCACATTGGGCAAGAATTGGTTCTACAAACAATATCCCAAGTTTCAACCAACTGCATTTTCTAAGTTTGTCAACAATTAACTAAAATCATTTGGCTTTTTGTACAGTGAGTAGCCACTTTATTAGCTATACCTACCTAACAGTGAGTAAGTCCCTCCCCCCCACCTTTATTCTCAGAACTCTCTGTATTCGTAGTCACAAAGACTGAATGAGGTGTTGAACGTATGTCACAGGGACGCTGTTCCATGATGACTGGCTGCTTCCCACAGCTGTTAGAAATTGTAAGGATGAGGATCTCCACCCTGAACAGCTCGTTCCATCTCATCCTATTCTCGATTCAATTAATGTCTGGTGAATGGGGAAGCTACCCAGTAGGCTGAATTCACTCTTATGTTCCTGTAATCAGTTCTGTACAATTCTGGCCTCGTGACATAGCGCATTATTTTGTTGGAAGAACCCGTCGATGATGGTCACACTGCGGTCATGAAGGGATCGCCTGGCCAGAAAATTTAAAGATAACCTGTGGAATTCGAGCGTTGTTCCACTGGTATCAAAGGGCTTCAGTGTGCACTTCAAAGGGCTTCACAGCCGATAACAGAACCGGGTTCCGGTTCTGTTATCGGCTGTGAAGTCTCATTTGTAACAAGTTATGAGGTGAGACTTTCTGAAATGTCTCTTTGGTTCCTGCTATTGTACTGGGCTGTTCTTTGATGATATGTAGCCATTTTGTAACCTTGAAGAAATCTTATCAGCCTCCCTTGGATTCCCGAATTAACAAGCTGTTTCCGTCAACAGGATAGTCGTTGGCTGGATGTTATATAGTTATTCGACTATTCCCGATACACCAGAGACAGTCTGTCTTGCGTGTGTGAAAATCCCAGCAAGCTTGTATTTCCGAGATAAAGTGTGTCTGATGCCAATTACCATATAATGTTCAAAATGACTTAAATCTTTCGTTCCTCCCACTGAACTGCAACCATACAACATCCCTATGTATCTGTCCACCTTATTTATATCGCATGGAACGAACGTGTGATGCGGTTACTGAAGAAGCGATCCATTTCATGAAAAAGATAGGTATATCTAATAAAGTAGCTAATCAGTGTATGTTTTAAAGCTCAAAATTTATAAGTGGAAACACCAAATTCAAAAAAGAAAATTAGAACAAAACTAAACTAGAAATACATTAGGAAACAGATACAATACAAAGATCTCAATCAGTCTTTAAATCTTTTTGTCTCTTTGGCTTGAATATCTTTAAATCTTTCATACAAATTCCGAAGTACATTTGTTTCCTGGTTCATACAAATAGGGCACAAAAAAACCTATACATATTATAACATATTAGCACGAATTATATTTCTTTTTTGTCATTCACTTATTCTAACCCCTTGGAGACATTCATTCCTTGTTCATGAATGAACTCCAGGAACTTGGTGGTTACGCCATAAATTCTACACCTCCAGAAATAGGTTAAAATCTCCTGGAAAAGACTATGGGTATCTGGAATCGATTGAAGAGTCCGGAGGTCAATAAAACTAGTGTACCCAAACTGTTTTAGTGACGTCACATGCTATAAAACTGTCATGTCCGTCTGTACTTCACTAAGCCTTCGTCAAAATAGAAGAGTTGTGCTCAAAAGGTTGAAGACCTCCACGATCAATGAAAAGCAATGGGGAAGCATCAGAAAAATCTTGTTTCTCTAAATTGCAATAGATGCGATGTCTCAGTTCGGTCAGCTGCAGGTGGATTTCCTTGAATAAGAACAGAAGAGCAACATATCCAGGACACATCGTGGGATTATGGAGTCGCTCGGTGTATTCCTTATTAACGAGTCATTTCGTGGCATCCCATTCCGTTAAGGACCGTCGACCAAAGGTCACCGCACTGTCGCATTAAGGTAACTGTTGCCACCAAAAGGTAAAAAACATAAAGCGAAGTCCATTCCACTTGCCCTCCTGACTAATGTCCGAGCTATCCGGTAATGAAAGTGACAAGATCCAGCCGTTAATATTTATTGCTATAATATTTTAGAGCGTGTCCCCAGATACATCAATCTTAAACATTTATATTGTTTCTGGCTGCACGCAGCCTTCCCTACCAGTGGCTCCACTGTGGCGGCAGCGATGTTTAGTCGCGTGCAATACCCTTCGGTTGGTTCCGAGCTTCTAATCCTGCTAACTCTTCTACGCATTGGCATGACTTCTTCGGCGTAATGAATGCAGCTCTTAGAAGATAAATTGCTACCGTTAACAACAGAAAACCATTAGCATTGCCAGTGTCCATAAAAACCAGATATGCAGTTAGAGAAATGGAGTACGCTGTTCCTACGGTGGCGCATATAAAGCGCACGAGATTTAATCAGTTTCAGAACCACTACGACGGTTGATTGCTAAGCAGTTATTCAAACACCTGGCAGAATAAAAAATGACCACTGGTCTACCTTAGTAAAGTGGATTCTTTAAAATGCTCGGTGCACTTGTATGCCCTTTTGGTAAATGGTTTACAGTGGTCTGAATAGATGTACTACACGCAGAATGGAAAAATATCCCAGTTAAACATTTAAAGAAGAAGGAGATCAAGATCGCAGCAGTTGTTGTTACAATTAAGATGAATTCCAAGGTACCCAAAATAAGGGTTAATGATTTATATAGCAGAATGGACATGTAGGACCAGAGGAATTGATATATCGACAATAATTTACGGATATTTTGCAATATTTCACGTGTCACGTGCCGAATTGAATTTCCTTGTAAGCAGTTTCTCCACCCTCGTCTCCTCCCCCCAACTAATTTACGATCCCTGTCCTTCAACGTCATTTCAAAAAGGCCCGAGTTCGAACCCCATGAAGACGGCAGGAATGTTTAATGGACTTTATCATGTGTGGTCGAGTTAATCGATATCGGGAAAAGATAACAGAGCTTTTCATCCCGGTAAACCGACCATAGAATACACAAAATTTAAAAAACCTCGTGGCTTTTTCTGCCTCTGCACAAAATCCGACACACTCAGTATTCTCTGATGCCAACACACATTCTGTGGTTAAAATACCCGCCCTAAAATTATACTGGGTGCAATTAAAGAAGGATGCAAACCTACTGAACCATATATTAGAGAAGAGGAGAACTGCTTCATTTGAAAGTTACATGAACGTTATGTGAAACTGCGTTAAGCGAAACAAGTATTCTCACGTACTTGCCTTTTATAAAGAAAGATTCGTTCCAGGAAAAAAAAAAATGCTGAAACGTAAAATGATTTCCCAAATGCAGAAATGCTTTTGACAGAACTAGTAAAGCACTTTATAATAATTTCAATAAAATTTCAAACACGATGATCCGCTACTTAAAAATATATTCTGAAAATTTTTAGGATGCGTCATATATTCGGTACAATACGGTATTCTTTTATCAACCGTCGTATATAAGAGGCATAAACTACGATTAACGAACACTGCCAGAGCTGATAAACACGTGAAATTCCATCCAGCCATAAAGCGCACGAGGAATTACAGCCGATATCAAAATTTCAAACAAAACAAATCAAAAAAAAAAAAATCTGAAAATTTTGATTACAGTATCTTTTTCATAATTAAAGGAGTTGTTTAAAATTTCTTTCTCTCCTCAGTTATATTTTCGCCTTCCAACTGCGGGATCCTCTCGGATGCAGCCAGTGCAAACAAAGCTAATCGCAAAAACAAAAAAAGAAACTTCAAATTAAGATAGAGTCGTTTGTAAAAATCGAGTGGCTGAATTTGCATCCGAGCTTCCCGGCAGTGTCGAAACAGACTGTAATGATGTTAACAATTGGAATAAAAACATCTTGAGTGCAGGCTAATCACTCATTTTGACTCGAGCGAGACCCTCCCTTTTAGAAGCTTGATAGTTCGTACAGCTGAACGGTAGAAAACTTTCTACCCACTTTCTCCAGTTACCTGAGGTATTAGTTAATGTCGGACTCCATCTCCAGCGGAAGTCAACAATTAGGTCTGATGGATGACTCTCTCTCTGCCGTGGTTAGCTTACAATGCAGGGCGGTCCCAGCTCTCTCTCTCTCTGAAGAACACAGGACAATGCGGGGAAATGTCGCCTGATACGAGTGTAATTTGGCTTAAATGTAATGATAACTGTCCAAAGCATTGAAGAAACCTACTTCAAGGCTCCAATTACCCAAAGGAATGTGGTAATTACTTGATATTGTAACTGGTGTCGTCCTATTTACGTTTTTTTTTCTGATTATTTGATGTGTATCTGCGTATGAGACAAAGATGGCATGCTTACCATCACTTATAACTGTTGTGGTGCACAACTTCATAGATTGTAGGCTTTTTTCTTTTTTTTATTCCTTCAAATTAAGGGAAACTCTGGCGTAATGTGTTACACAGAGATGGCCATCTGTGAAAATTATATATAAGAACTGTGCCAGAGGCAAGAAGGAGTGGATAATATTGATTGCATGTCCCGTGAAACATAGCTATTTCATCTTAGTGGTTCAGAGATCCGCTATCTGATACTTTGTTCCTTTCCTGTTGCAGATGTCAACACATGATCACAAAGTATGCATGTAGAGCGATGCTACAGTGTACCCACCACTGGTCTCCCCCCTTTCCAAAGAAAGGGACACGCCTTAGATGCCTTCTGGCGTTTAAAACTCTTCTATTTTACACACATACAAATATTTGCTAAAATAGTTTTGTCATACGATTTCGCATCAAGCAAACGGTGGGATGTTCATCGAGATTCATCCTGTGACGTCTGGTATGATGACCGTCATGGCTCTGGTCTTCTCTTCTCATGTTTTTCTGAAAATACATTTGCAATATAGAGAAGTATTTTGGATATAAAAAAATTATCATTGAGGGCAAAGGGTCCTTCGTAAATATTTCACACATTTCAGAAGATTATCATAAATTAACTTCCAGTGACTGGAAGATTGGCTTCTTCCAGTGACTGGAAATCCTATCCATAGTTTTGCAGATGATAGCACGTTGCATTACCCTTTCCAGATTGAAAAACCTTGCCTTATACGAACAGCTTCATCTTTTCGAATATCCACCACCAATTCATTTAATTCGAATCTCCAGGTAATTCTCCAATAGAGGCGAAAATAATTTTAATCTTTATAAAATTCAGTCGTTTCTTATACTTCGTCAAAAGGATTCGTCTATATGCTTATCTTCGATAACACTCAAATTTACAGAGAAGACCACACAGCTCCATTTGTACATTGCGCCCACACATATGATGAGGGCGCGATGTACAAACCTCTATTCAAACGGGGAGCAGTCAGGTTAATTAATGGCCCATAGTCTCTCCACTCTATCTCATAGAACGTTCCGTTTCTGATGCATGCCTTTTCTACAGATACGTCCATGGACTCTGCTCTTCTGAATTGGTGTCTATAATTCTCTCTCTTCCAAACCAGTTCAATCACGTGCCACATCCAGTCACTGTCCAACTCCAAACTCAATTTTTCGCTTCCTCATTAATCCCTTCTACCAATATTTTCTAGAATAACCTGGCTTCAAATGTATTTACTGAAAATTACAATCTACAAAAATTCAAGTCTAATATCTTCTTCTAACTTCTCAACCTTCACGCAGGGAACTACCGCTTCTAAATAACTTTCGTGTTTGGGATTTTAATGAATTAATTATTATGATATATTAATTTAATTAATATATCATAATTACTAATATGGCTTATAAACACTTCAGAAGATTATTCTATCTTTTTATTTTTGTGATAAGGGGAAAAGGTTACGCAGAAGGTCTAAAGTTTAGCGATTTGATCTTTCGTTGACTTTGTCTTTACATATCTTCCCGGTACACCAGCATTTCATTAAAAGTTCTAGATCATTAAAACGCAAATGAACAGAGAGAACATTTGCATTTTAATGATCTGAAGGTAGTCATCAGCTTTCCCGGACAAATTATAATTTTATTTATTATACGTCCTACTTGAACCAGATGACATCAACCTAAAGATGAGGGCTTCTTTACATTAATTATACCTAGCTGTACAAGCTGTCTTAAAGGTTTCTACTAACCTCTCATACAGATGTACATTTGTATTAATTCGAATAGTAGTGGCCATGTTGTTTCCAAATAACGGGGGTAAAAAAAATAATAAAAACTACCTGTCAGAGTGTCCTAACTCGAGCTGCGATCTTCTTATCTGTAAATGGGAGATCGAAATAAAGACGCCCCTTTGGGATGCTCTAAACACCTTCGTATAAACTGTAAATTTGGTTTCGATTCGACCGTAAAAACATAAAAGGTTATCTGGACACGCTCATTGACCCCATCAGTGTTTCTAGCCTTTAGTAACTCTCTTTTTGGAGGTTCTAGGACACGTTTATGATTTCATGATATCTGTCCAGTTTTGAGTCGTTGCTTAAAATCATCGACGATGGTCGAGAGCAGTCAGTACATAGTTCTTAGTCCATGTCTTCCAAAATGCTCTATGACATTCATGTCGGGACCTTGCCGGACTTACAGGAAGAGTTAAAATCCATTTTCCACATTCCGTTACGTTGCTTTTGACTCAATGGCATGGCAATGTCTTTTTGCAAACAGTATCTCTTAAATTCTAAATTGTCCCATTAAAGAAATGGAAGGATTCCATCCCTCCCCCTTCCTTGAATGAAACTTGAACTCACTGGATTTTAAGCTCGATTTCCATCGCAACATTTTCGTATTTTTTTTTTAAATTCAGGGACTGTTTCGTTCTCGTGCAAACGCTTAAATTATTTGACAATTATCTTTGTTCATTTGCGATAACTGACAATTTAGAGTTGCCTTCGCTTGACATTGCGACATACAGCTGGTGGTCTTGTCCAAACACAGACTGTGATGGGCAGATACCTACGATGTACTTGGCCTTCGTTTTTGTTTACAGTTCAAGGAAGAAATTAAAGGATTTTTACTGTGCATCTCGTGCAAATAATTAGGGCTCTGGATTTCTTTGGGGTGCCACTCTGGTTCCAGGAGAAATTTTAATTAAATAAGAATAAAGGCAGTCTGTAATTCACTTGGGTCAGGTTATTGGTATGGTCTATACACGCATGCTCAGATATGTTCATTCTGCCACTAGCTCCATTATTCCTTTCTCTATTAACCTGACCCGTTTTGAACCTCAATAGATTCTCAACATTAAAAGCAGACTTCAAAACGTATATGAGCCAATCCATCAGCCCAAACTAACTTCGAATGATATTAAAATTTAGCCATTAGGATATTAATATTTAGATGGCTAATGGTTGAGATGAGATATTAGCATCCAAAATAGATCTTTAGACTGTTTTAATTGACTGGACTAAGATACTTACATTCATTAGATTTTAATCCCGAAAGCCATGCACGTATCTAGTACACGCGTTATCCTTGGAGTCATAGTATACGAAGTATTAATGTGTGAACAGATTGAAGACTGGCTATCATTCCAAAATAAACAGCGTGCATTACAATAGCATGTTAATTTTCCTTAACTTGCTTTCAACTAATTTTCTTCATTTTCTCGTAATGTAAATAGCGGCAATTTTCGTTAATAATTAATTTCTTATCATTATTTTGCGTTAGCTGCGCGCGTGCGAAAAATATCGCTCTGTTTTGAATCAGTAGTTAGGATGGGTACGATATACGTACTGAACTCGAATGATTGATTACCAACATGACAGAATTGTCTTGCACATGCCCAGCCTGAAATAGGACTGGTCTCGCCTCGGATCCGTCTGAAAGTTGTCTTCACCAGGATTATTTGCGCTCATCCATCGCTCTCATTATCACCGGTGGACAAAGTCAAATATCATAAAAATACAGGAAATCAAAACGCACGAAAGCACAGTGTATGAGAAAACACTTCGAGTTGAATCTACACGCGTTCGACACGAGCTACCTTATTTACCGTGCAATGTCCCAAAGATAGTCTAAACCTTTCCATATGGGTAGCAGCATATTTGGGTCCTTCGAAGTACTTCAATTATCGCCTCTGATGACAGACATCAGGGAGAATACCAGACACAGGAGGAATGTATAGTTTATCCTTCATGAATCCTCAGAGAGAAAATCTAGAAGGTAAGGGCTGGGGGACCATGGCATAGACTTGTGTATGGAAACGTGATGACGCACGGTCCTGTTGAAAAAACCAGATGACATTTGAATTTCCACGCTGTGAGCCTCAATGATTAACTCAAAGAAAATTTCCTATAGTTCAATCTAAAGCTCTTCCCTCATAATTTTAATTTATGACCCCTTGTTTCTAGTATCATTTAGATGGTCCCCTATAAGGTGCCTGGTTACCATGCCCCTTAACCCGTATATTCGAAGTTTTCCTCATGTTTGTGGATCCAACAAAGTGGACTGTCCGTATCTGGACTCTTTCAAGAAACTTGATGTCCTTTTTATATGCTTCCTCATACTAGGAGAAAGTATTCCAAGTACAGACTCACAACTGCTTTATACAGGGGAAGGATTTTTGCGCTTCCTGTACCTTTTTAATTCAACCTCACCAAATATTTAACTTATTTTGGACCATTAGCGCTGCAATTAAATCTACAGTATTTTTAATTCCCTTTTATCATCAATCTTTTTAGGAAAGATTCCCAACGAAAAAACGGTAATTAAAACGCATTTAATCTTTAGTTAATGCCACTAAACAGTAACACATATGTTAAAGTTTATGCTGTCCTCTATCAAACTTTCCTTAAAACCCAAATAATTCTGTTTTCATCAATGGATACAGCCGTCCTTAAATCAAAATACATCAGCCACTACTCTTTCAAGAAAAGCGGTAAGAAAAATCAGATTTAAACTTCCAGTAATATTTCTCTCGTGCTGTTTATTCCCAATAAAATATTGCGTACATCCAAAGAATTTCAATTTGCTGTTTGCCAACGTTTCAAAATTCACCCGATGTTGCTCCACATGTTCTTTAATTTTTTTCTTGATTTGTAGAAATATGTGACTGGAGCGAAATATCTCATGTTTTATAACTATTTCACATTTATGTAAGGATTTTGCTTCTGTATTATTTATTCTCTTGATATTCTAAAATTTCCTATTTCGTTTGAAACCACCCTCACTTTGTTGGTTCTCCGATATTCCAATAAGCTGACTCAATTTCCATTTCATGTACTTATTTGAAGAGATCTCGCAATACGAGAGTTTATTCAACTTTTTTTTCTTTTCAAGATTGATTTTTATAGTTTGCCGGGACTCATTTATTGCATTCTGTTCATTCAAACAGATTTCTGTAGAAGGTCCCTTTCAATAAGTTTCTTATCCCCAGTTTCAATATACATTTCTCTGTTTTAAAGACCATCGTATTCCTTTGTACTCGCTCTCCTTTGTTTACAATACAAATATTCTCTTTATTGAAACAGATTTTTCATCGAATCCAAAAGGTTAAGGTACTACAAACTTAAACCAATCGCTTTACAAAGATTTTTTCCCTATCGGGGCCTTTGATTTCTTTTTAATTTTTAAATTGTTGTTTTTCAATTTTACGTAAACTCCTTCTCGAATGCAATCTGAGAAGAGTTTATGGATAGTACAGAGAAAGATATAAAAAATCTCCAATGAAATCTTCGTTCCAAGATTCGTGTCTAGCATAATCAGGTATCAGAGAGCTTCTTTTGTTAAAATAAGGTGATAGAAACAGTCTTACAAGTTTTCCGGTGTTTAAAATAAGAACTTTTGTAGTCTTCTCTGATTTTTGTAAACATTGGTAGCGTTTTATTTATGGAAAAACTCATGACTAAACAATCCATTCATGTTTTTTTCGCACTGGGTTCACATAAGAGTCGTTTGACTGTATGTATCGTAAAAGAAATATATTGAAGTTCGAATTAGTGAAGACAATCCCTTGTGTGTTGTTATTTACGGAGAAATACTTCAATTTTATTTTTGTAGCGCCCTTAGAAATCTCGTAACAAATACTGAATAATCTAGTGAACTACGTAGAAGCAAATATTTTCTTCGTACACCTAATAAGAAGTGTATAAAAGATCTTCTTCGAGTTCAATTCAAAAAGTAAATAAAAATCTTATGAAATTTATTTCGGGATCCTCCTCGATCTTTATACGCAACTTTGTAATCTGGAGGATTATCGATCTCGCTCTATTTTATCGCTGTGGGATTATCTGCATTTATCGTAATTATTTCAGAAATGAAAATCCGCGAGCGCTTAAGAATTTCTAATTAATTATAAGTCATCGGGGGGAAAAAATATTCTCAGTTTACTGTTGAAATATTCCATATCGATTTGTATTTGTAATTTGCATAATTATATTTTTATATTAGTTCCATTTTATTATTAGATTTTCACTAAGTAGTATCAATTAAAAGATTAAAGTACTGATCAAAATCTTAAAGCACTTTCATTTTGTTAAAAACAAAAATCACAAATTGTTTCAAAATTGCCAGTCTTATAATATTATCTCATTGTTTCAAAATGATCAGTCTTATATGATTTCATTGTTTCAAAATTATCAGTCTTATATTATCTCATTGTTTCAAAATGATCAGTCTTATATTATCTCATTGTTTCAAAATGATCAGTCTTATATGATTTCATTGTTTCAAAATGATCAGTCTTATATGATTTCATTGTTTCAAAATTATTATGATTTCATTGTTTCAAAATTATTATGATTTCATTGTTTCAAAATTATCATATTGTTTCAATATTACTACATTGTTTCAAAATTACCGGATATATTAACTATCCTTCATATATGGACACATCAGAGAAAATACATTTCTCTTTCTTTTTTAATGGGAGCTCTGGATTCCCTGATGATATTGCATTGCATTAAAGAGGTAGACTCTACACTGACGTTCTTGATGGCAATTTGCTGCTTAAAGTATTATATGCAAAACAACAGAGACTAAAGATCACAATAACTCTTTGGCTACTAAAAAGATAAAATAGCTCAATCTTCTTCTTGATTCTTTTCATCCTTCTTTTATTCATATATTTTTTATCATTTTCCTTAAACTCACTTTCTCCAACGTGGAATTTCTAGAGGGGGAACCCGTTTCCATTCTGATTTCCCCCTCCCCTCTGCCAGCCTTGTCTGAGAATGATGGATGCACGGACCTCGTACCTTACCGTAGAGTACCCTGGCTACAACAAACCGTTTGTCATGGCAGTCATCGTACAGACATTTGGGCGGCAAAGCGAGGCTTGGGGGACGCTGTTTGTCCGTGCGTGCGTGCCTACGTTAATCTACCCTACAAGCCTCACGTGCGCGGCCTTCTGTAGTATGGGGGGAAGGCGTGGTGTGGAGTGTGGGAAGGCGCATGCGCTTTTGCAGTTACGAACGGGGTGTGCCGCAGCTTGTGGTATTCTTTCGGGAAAGGCGGTCAGTTGGGATCGCAGCAATCTATCACGAAGAGTTTCTTGTCACACTGCAAAAACAAACGCGGATGTGAGTACTGTACCGTTGTGGGGGGGAAGAAGTGAGGGAGAGAAACGGATATTTCCGGAGTTGTGTCCTAAACAGTTCCATCCCTTGACACCGAGGTTGTTTATAGATACGACTTCTTGATCGAAGTGGGAGGTGTGTGGTTGGGCGAGAGAAACTGTAGCAGATTGCATCATTTAATCAATAAAATGCAAATCAGTCTTCCAGATACACTGCCTGGCCTCGGAGGTTCCTTTGTCCCACCTGTGCTTGCTACCTTTACTCCTTTGTAACTCTGTCTGATTCCACTTTCAGTAAAACTATGTTTAATGCATTGCTGAAACCTCAATGGGAGTCTGCTACACTCACCAGGTACTCTCGTATTCAGTCTGCCCTTTCAGTTCTCCATAAAAGATTCAAAAATTATCAAATCAGAAGCGAAAATTCGCTTTCTCCAAATACTGCATCTCGATACAAAACCTACTCATTAATATTCAACGGTGTCTTCCAACACTCAGGTACAGACGTACTTCTAACACTCAGGTGGACTCTGAGACAATTTTTCTGTATTCTTCAATTCAGAATATTCAATTAGGAAGAACAGTGAATTCAGAATACTTCCAGAGTAATGATAATCCTCCAACGCCATAATTACTAGTGTAGAAGATTAATATTTTGATAATATAATCAGATTATTCCATTAATACGTTCAAATATGACCGGAATGAATTTTAGAATTGATGTTAACTAAGATTTCCTCTCCTCACTGAAGAATTATCTGCAGATCAGTATTTATGTGGGACTGGTAGTGAATTCACAACTTCTCTAAGTTGTGTCTGTTTCGACAAAGGGGAGATTTTCAAACTGGAAAGTGGAACATAGTGTGCTATGGTCGGCAAAGCTTGAACAAGATTTCCAACCAGTGGAAGAAAGTTGTTGAAGAAAAAGAGTGGGAGAAAGAACAGAATTACAGTACTAGAAGACTTTACACAAAAGATGATCGAGTCTAGGAAGTGTCGAGAGCAACTGCTTGAGTTTCACCGAACTTTTCAATGGAGGGTCCGTCAAAAGATGAGCAATATAAGCCAAGTTCTTAGCAGTGGATCGCCATTGACGCAATCGTATAGGCAAGTGTTAATCAGATGAAAGATTTCAAGATAAAGATCTTTATTGCAAAAAAGGATCGCAGCTGTAGGCTAGAAGTTTTACAGAAACTATAACTGTCGAAATTATAACCCAAATAAAAGGAAATAAAAATTAAAATTAAATAAATGAGAAAATGAATTAAAATTAAAAGTGGAAAATTAAAGGCCAAGGCCTACATCGAGATATCTGGCTTGGTGGAATACAGTAATGGACTTATTAGTATACACCAGATGACAGACAGGTTTACCAAAGTACTAGACTCAATGTACACAGATCATAGCCCGATTCACAGAGGCATGGCTGTATCATGGATAATTCTAAGTCGCTTGGTTGGGGGCTATGAGGACTTCTCTCCTGTAGACTTTATCCCTAGCAAGTCTATAAAAGTCGCAGTTAAGAACTTGGACTGCAGGTAGAATTTGTGTTGGGAAAAATGTTTTCAAGGTTGTTGTTGTTGCAGTATATATTATGTCTGTAAATTGCGTGTGGTCGATTTGCTATTTTCTGGATGAAAAACCCAAGTTTCTGGAAGAGGATAAAACATTCTATCCTCGCCTGAAACCGACTAACTCAGCCACGTTATGAAAAAGTCCTATAAAAATTCCTCACGTCATCGATGGGATTTGAATTCGGGTCTTTTCCACCCAGTGTGGGATAGTGTGTTGCTTGCTAGCTCAGAGGGTAGGATTCATCTGAAGAGGCGAGTATCCTTCACTCAGAAGATTTCCAAGCATCAGGAGGATTCAGATCACCAATGATAATTTTAATAGTTGCGACCAGCTGTTCAATATCAATTTTTACATTTAGCCTGCGCAGTATATATTATGTCTGTAAATTGCGTGTGGTCGATTTGCTGTTTGCTGGACGAGAAACCCAAGTTTCTGGAAGAGGATAAAATATTCTATCCTCGCCTGAAACCGACTAACTCAGCCACATTGTGAAAAGTCCTATAAAAATTCCTCACGTCATCGATGGGATTCGAATTCGGGTCTTTTCCACCAGATGTGGAGAAGTGTGTTGCTTGCTAGCTCAGAGGGTAGGATTCATCTGAAGAGGCGCGTGTCCTTCACTCAGAAGATTTCCAAGCATCAGGAGGATTCAGATCACCAATGATAATTTTAATAGTTGCGACCAGCTGTTCAATATCAATTTTGACATTTAGCCTCTGACAATCAAGAACTCTTGCAAATGTGAATGTGCGAAGTTCTGAATGGATCCGATGTTCGTAAGCAATCAACTTCAACAACCAGTATGCCTCCGCGAACATTCTATCAACAGCTTTGCGAGCAGCAGATGCCCAAATGTCCACCGCATACAAGATTGCTGGGTGGATAATTCTGCTGACGTATTTAATAGTGCTCTTAAAATCAGAGAAATGATGCAAGCGCTGTTTTATTCTGCTGTCCATCTCATTGTGGACATTCTTTTATGTAGAGGAGTCACATTTGAAAGGTCAACTTTGGATCAAAGATGAATCCCAAGTCAGCGTGAGAAAAAACCTGTAGAACGGTGTGTATGGATTAGTGGTTAAGGATTCTGAAAGCTTATAAGCCTTTCCAAACACGAGGGAGCCTTAGAAGTGGTGAGAACATCCGCTTCAGTTTCTTCTAGCTTTTCTGTAGAATTTTTCCAAACGTAAAATAAACTAAGATGGAAAATTTCAAGATACTCTACTGTAAAAATTGGCGTTTAGTGATTTTCTCCGTTTTGGAAACAGCAAAACCGCATGAACAGAATGATAACTGGAAAGAAAGTATTTTTTTATCCTTTTTAGGAATTAGCTGTATAAACAGAAGTTTCTGTCTATATAGAAAGAAAATGACAAAAAGCAGGAGTAACTCCAGAGCACAAGTTTTGAGATAAAATGGATAAAAAGCTATCACGATTTGAAGATTAAACAGGAAGGTCCTAAGGAAACCCTTGGAGAACCCCACTAGTTGAGAAAAGAGATTTTGAATAAGAACTGTTGACAATAGCAATATGTGGCCTCTGAAAAAGATAGCTTTCAATCCAGTGAAGACCCTGAATTCTATAGCTATTCAACTTGCTAATAAAAAATACTTGTCGTATTAGAGCTACCTGAGAATCAACTCATCTACTCATATGTAATATGTCCATCAATTGCGTGTATTCTCTGATCGATTTAGTTGTTTTGCTGTTAGAAAAACCTTGCTTCCACGCCTGAAAGACTTACTAACTCAGGCACAAAGTGGGGAAAAAAATTCCCACAAAAAAGTCCTCGTGTTATTGACGGGATTTGAACCCTGAAATTTTTTGTCCGGTATTGGGAGGAGGACGATTATAACACTGTGCTACAGACGCAGATGCCTTCTTGTAAGGAAAGATCGAAGAGCCGTAGTAGACATTGCTAGACTTTTTCTTTTTTTTTTTTTTTTCAGAAGAAAATAAGGATTCAATCAAGGCCTGCAAAATGGTCGTTATTCAGTTTGTTGAGAGCAAATTCTATGTCTTCAACACAAAGGGGAATATAATTAAAGATGTCACCTTTGGCAAGAAGTGAATCATGCAGAAGAGAACACTTGGAGTTATTGCTTTGGGAGGACAGAGAATTCAGAGAAAGCACCGGAAATCCGTTGACGTCCAGAAATCCACTGTATATTTTGGTCCAGTTTGAGATAGTGAATTTGTTGGCATGAATTAGAATTAAATTTTATGAAATTTCAAAAAGGCTTCATGTCGTTATTGGTGACAAAGCTATTTTGAACAGAATTTATATAAATATAAAGCAGACTGGATAAGATTTTTAACCTACCGCCTTAAAAGCTGATACCTGACAAGATCCGTTTGATCACCAGATTAATTGAATCTCCTCCTAAACAATTTCTTTGATTCTACCTTAATTATCACCTCCTTGTATACAATGAGGAAATTTGGCACTGTAAGTGCTAGAGATGGGTACACAATTGCTGATGCGTGAGAGAATTGTGTGAAGGAGGAGATCAGTTAAATGATCCACGTTGTTAGATACGCTCGAAAATTGGAGATCGAGATTCCCAAGGATGACGTTTAGATGCTAATAAGTCAGCTCACTGAAGATCTAATAACAGAGAGAAGTATGGATGGACAGAAATTCGAAATGTAGCTCGGACAAGAAACCAAAAAGGACCAACTATTTGGACAAAAAATAAATTCAATTTCAATTTCATCTTTACAAAATTGAGGTTGGATTTATTAACAATTTCTTTTCGACTGTTACAAGATTTAGTTTTACAGAAAGAGAGAGAAACTCTATTGAAGAAGAAACAAGGTACCTAAGATAACAACTTGGTGATCAGAGGTACCTGGAGAACTATTAACGTGTACTTTGAAGTTTTGTTATGGAAAAGATTGTTGCGTGTGTGGTTAGAACTCGCTGGTGTTCTTATAGGTAAATTAACAAGTTCTGTGAGGTCATTAGTAACGGAAAAGCCACAGCAGCTCGACTAGCTCGGTCCATATAACTATAAAATTAAAGCCAGATGGAGTTGTGGAAAAATCACCAAGGAAAATTACCTCACTGTTAGGAAAAATCTCTTAGAGAAAAGTCGAAAAGTGTCTCCTATTATATCAAATTCAACGAGCGAATTTGATAGAATAGAATAGGATACAGAGATTTTGAGCTTAAGGAGAACGGAAAGAGAAGATTCGAGATTGGGAAGGCACTATATAAGGAGTATCAGAGCGGGCATAATGCACAAATACATCTTTAAAGGAAGAGGAATTACATAAAGAATTACTCTCCAAACTTTCCAATGTGCATTTTAAGGATTTATCAAGTGTTAAAGTGTATCAATTGTTAATCCCTATGATCTCCTTTTTCGTTTATCCACCTTTCAGATGGATACTTTAAATGCGCAACTTGAAATGCTCAAAGTTCTATATCTCTCAAAAACCGGATACATGTTCACGCAACGTTTTCAACTCAAAATCTAAGTTTGCATCCAAAATTTCATCCCCGGATTGAAATTCCAGCAATTCGTTCATTAAAAAAATTATTCCAAAGGGTATACACATTTACCAGTAGTTTTTAAACCGCAGAGATGATTTATAAATTGTTCCAGTTTACAGCCTTTTCTCAGAAGTCTTCAACCAGTCCCAGTGACGGCTACGATTTTGAAATAGCGCTTCCTCAAAGCGATTTACTTACAGTATTATATTTCTGTATTATGAAAGTATTATACAGAATACCTTCAATTTCCTTGGGCAACGTATAAATTATTTGCATAATTTATGCAAATAATACTCTAAAAAACAGTGCGGTAATTCAGTAACAGTCCCACCAGAACAGGGCGCGGCTAATTAAAATTAAATAATAAAACCTTCTGATTGTTTCTAACATAATTCGCTAGTCCATCTTATCGTTAAGCTTTCTGAAAACGAAGTTTGACTACAGACAAAGAATGAGGGTCCCTCCTTCCTATCACACACAAAGGCAGCATTTCCGACCTCACTAATGAAAGTTGGGGATTATCAGCTGACATCAGTCAGCGCACCATCAAAAGGCATTCAAACGTGTCATCAGTATTTTTTGTTTTCATACTAGCAAGAGGGGACCGCGTTTCTTGTACCCTCCTGTCCGCATTCCCCTCGTGCTCCTTTCTTTCTTCTGAACCTTTGAGTTTCAGAAGCATCTGAACTGTACTTTGATGCTCGATACCTTCCATTCTAATTACTGTGTGAGGTTAAAGATCAAGTCATCAGTTTTTCAGAGACAAGAGAAGACTTTCGCTTTCTTTGCACATGCGCAAGCAAAGCATTTTATTATTATTATTATTATTAAAAAAATAAAACGTCTGAGCAAACGGTGAAGATGTAATTCTTCATCGTTTGCTCCAATCGACATGCCACAATACCTCCAAGGCGTCTGTGGAAAGCAATCAAGACAACGCACTACTACTGCCATCTATGAGCAAACATGATAATCATTATGTATAATTTTTGGAAAACACAAAAATCCCTGAGAAAATAGCACCAAAGACTGTGTCGGTACATAAGTGCAGCATCAGAAAGATGATTTCTTAAATTATAATTGTTACATATTTTTCCATAAAGGGATTCTTGTGTTAATTTTCTTATCTACCATTTCTAACGACCTCTGCTTTATCTTAAAAAGGAGCCGTTGTTTTACGAGACCATTTTTAAACACTAATATTTATCTTTCCGTGTTGTTTTCTACATCACGTGTCATTCGAAAGAAATTCAAGAGACACAACAGATATCCAGCAGTCAGTGAGCTGCATATGTAATATTTTACGCCTAATAGGATTTACTTACAAATAAATGTCTGTTATTGGAGAGCTGCCAGAAAGTTTCATTGTGTAAATACAACTTATCTTAATCCTCTATTCACCTTTGGTTTTAGAAAACTAAGATATAATGCAGCGTACAAGATAGTTTTCGAGCTCCTTCAGGAATATATCGTATGGAAAATGACAGATAAAACAGCTGAACGAGACATAATTTATAGCCTCGATGCCACTTACAGAACCACTATAACATTACACGCGTGCTGCAAGCCACGAGATACACAACGTGTTTTTCCTTCTTTTTTTTTATTGTTTATAACTCGTGCTTTTGGCATGAAAAACAGCCATCATTTGAAGAACTGTAATTATTGCAAAAGGAAATAAAAGCAGTGAATCAGAAATCAAATAATAACATTAGCACATTTTATTTTTAATTTTTTACAAACATTAGAATGAGATATTATTTGAAAGCGATATTGGTCCCTATCTATATCTATAGTCGATTTCATCACGCCGGTTTAATATTTTGCTGAATAAAAAAAAAAAAAAAAAATCTCTTCTCATTCTCTCCCCCCACTACTTTCCCACCCACTACGGAGCGTGCAACGTTCGCTTCATTAGAGTAATCTGCTGACAACGTATAAACTTAATATTCAAAATTAATACGAATAACAAAGAAAAAAATAAAAGTTAAAAAAGAACCCAGAAAGAAGGACATAAACCTATCTTCTTCAAATGGTTGTAATTTTTCTCCGTAATTAGAACAACACGCTCAGTGGGCGACGTAGTTAAATGACGTTAATTTTTGCGCTCTCTTTCTTTCTTTTTTTGCTCGAGTAAAACATATCTCTAGGGGAAACGAAATGAGTGTGCGTTCGTGTGCGCGCACGCGCTCGTATAAAACCCAGCTGCTTCCAGACCGAGGGCTTATGTTTCTCATTCCGTTATCATTATCATATATTACTTCGTTTATGGAGTTTTTGCGTGTTTTGCCGTAGCGCCGTAAGTAATTAGTGCGTACTGCTTTCCTCGTTGTCACAGTCCGTGGGGCGACATTTCGCCTTTTAATCGCGCAAAGAAAACACGTGATCATGTCTGAACGGATATGGCGGTCCGCAGTTGGAACTTCTGTTTACGATACGAAGGAAATTTCTAGAGGGAACCATCAGGATTAGTGGACGGGAGAGGGGGGGTAACGAGAAAGAACGGTTAACTTATATGAATAATGATTGGACCATACTTACACAGAGAACCGCTTATTTTTAGCTCTGAACAAGGCGCGTGGAAAATGTGTGCTGTGGAATGAAAGACTATGAATAATAATTATGTCTTAATGTCGTCGGGTTATTTCAAAACAACTTTTTTTTATAGTCAGGTGGTCTTTTCGGAAGATACACTGCCGTTTTGAAGTGTCACATCGTGGAATTCTGCAGATTTATAGCCCGAAATGGGCATTCTTCCATTACAAGATCAACCCAGCACTTTTCGAAGCTAAAAGGTATTCATATCGCTTTGAAACACGCAATTAACATTAAGCGGGCGTCGTCATAATAGGAAGGTAGATATTTCTGAGGAGGGGATAAATACGTTATGAAGGGGGCAGTATTAGTCAAAGAATAAGGTTTTCTGCATATGCAAAAAAATATTCATTCAATGACAGATTCTAAAAATGCATTATTGCACAAAATGGGGGACAGTAATGGAGTAAAGAGGAGCAAATGCTTTCCTTCCACCCCCACCCCATGCATATGCTATTCAGTAATCGCCTTATTACAATTTCACCTATCCATAGAGAAATGTTTGTCATTTGTTTTATTTCCAGGCCACGAGCAAATCCCGATACCACTCTGAGTCCAAATTGGGCCAATTTATTTCGAAATCGGAAGAACATCAGCCATGGATAATTGTGTCTCTCTCTCCTCCTGAGAGCAGCTAACCACAGCCCTCGACTGAAGAAGCCTTTAAGAATCCTTCCAGTCTCAAGAAATCTAGACCAGACCTTTTCAAACAACTGACGAAATACTATGCAGTCAAGGATGAATGGTCTGTAATCCCCACTCTAGAAGCATACGTGTTGTTTATGGTTGATTTTGCGTCAAGGAAACTAAGGCCTGAGGGGAATCTATATATTGTATGCAAATTGCGGTATTCCGTATTCGGTTTGTTGGATGAAAAACCGTGCAGCAATCGTCCTAGACCAACTAAAGCATCCAGTGCCAAAAAGCCCAAATTCTAACCAATCGTAGACGAAGTTCGATTACTATTTAACACCATTAACACAAAACATACCTGCACACATTATAAACCGATAACAGAATTTCTGTTTTTTATATGAACATTAAGTGAATGCGCCCATTTGGATATTAGAAACAAACAAACCCGTTAGGCTTAGGTGTAATGTAGAAATATGTAATAAAAATAATAATTACTCGTATATATTTTATTATTACCATCTTTGGCTAAGGCGACTCAATAATGGAAGTTTTATTAGAGTCGTAAGCTGGGGAATGTAAAATAATATGAAGATTATTGGGGGACAGGGGCCAATTCGGGCAATAACTACGGTTTTTGAAGGATCATCGTTTGAAAAGTCGACCAAGTAAGAAAATCTTTTCTCTGCAGCTGAAAAGCCACACAGATGATGAACTTCTGAGTTTCCACATCGCTACTGCCAAGACTACTCGACTTAAAACTAATTGAAAACTACGTTAAAGTTGGCCGTGAACGCTGGAAATACAGTTCAGGTAAGGGGTGGCAGTGGGTGGGTTACGTGCGCTATAAATAACTGAAGACTGGATGCTTCAGATGAAGCACGATCATGCCTGACTTACTTACACCGGTAGCTTATAAAGTCGCAGTTTCTTAAGCTGTATTTTCAAAGAAATTGGCAGTCTACACTAGACTACACTCGGTGGCCTTTTGAGTACCTTAAAAGTTCGTCACTTCAAACCAGTTTCCGGCGGGAACTGAGGTAAGAACGGAAATGAAGTTTATAGTTTCTGAAGCAACACCTGCCTCGTTACTTTAGAAACTATAAACACCTGCTTGAATCTTCTGAATTAAATCTATGAGCAGAAATATCTGTTCTTGAAAGAAGTGTGTGTCAAGGATTTGATCTGCATCACCTCGACAGCGGTTTAAATTAAACATAGAAAACGGGAAATATTTGAAGCTTTTTCTTAAAATAAAGAGTTCGCTGGACCATTCGCCTCTTTCGTGTAGAGGTTTCCCGGAGAAACTTCCTGTCGCAGTGTATCACTTCCACCATGAAGTTTGGTGGAAGATGCGTGATGGTATGGGATTGTTACAGCTAGTTCGGACTTGATCCATTAGTTGTATTGCTGGAAACCATGAAGTCCATGACTCACTTGAAAGTTCTGGACAAAAACAAGTCATGTCAGCATGACTATGCTCCATGTACGTACAGCGAGAGTTATGCAGGACTGATTTGTGGAAAATGGCGTCTAAAAGATGGATTGATAGACTCAGAGCTAAGGCCGTAACTCCACTAAATACCTGTTGGACGAGTTGGATGCTGGATTAGGCGGCATCCAAACTGGACTTCTAATCGGCTTTGCCATCTGTTTTGCAGGAGAAATGGAGGAGAGTTCCGGCTGATAACAACCAGAGGTTGATAGAAAGCATGAGGGAAGATTGGGACTATCGTACACACCAAAGGTTGTCCCCTATTATGCATTAGGTTTTTGAATTTAAAGGGTATACACATTTTACCAGTAGTTTTTGTAAAAAAAAAGAGTTTTTTTACAAATACTTGTATGTGTCCGAATACTTCAGGAAAATTTAGGATATATATCTGTGCGTCACACAGATATATATGCTAAATTTACTGCATCCTAAAAATTATTTTTAGGAATATTTTTTTCCTACATCCTAAAAAAAAACCTTCGTTCTACTTAAGAATTTGGACACAGGGGAAGCCCCACGGACTGGAGATGTGGAAATGTATCCCCAATTCACAAAGGGGGATCGAAGGGTGACAAGAGTAATTACAGACCAGTTAGTTTAACTTCTGTTCCGGGTAAAATAATGGAGTTACTGGTTATAGATGCATTGCAGGATCATCTAGACAAGACTGCAGCAATAATTCAGACACAGCATGGGTTTGTTAAGTAGTTAAGGGAAAGTCTTGTCTGACAAATTTGATAGGATATTATGATGTGGTTACAAAGGAACTGAATGCAAAAAATAATTTGATATCATATTCTTGGATTTCAGGAAAGCTTTTGTAACTGTTGCGCATTGAAGACTGCTGTACAAATTGGAGCAGAATGGTATTAAGGGTAAGTTGCTACAATGGATAAAAGGATGGTTTGAGTGGGAGAAGACTGAGGGTGGTAATCAATGGGTGCTGCTCTTCGTGGACTAATGTTATTAGTGGAGTCCCACAGGGTTCGGTGTTGGGTCCACTGTTGTTTTGTATATTTATCAATGATATTGATGAAGGTATATCAGGCTTAATGTTGAAGTTTGCAGATGATACAAAGGTTGGCAGGGTTGTTAATGACAGTAATGGCAGTGTGCTACTGCAACAGGATCTAGATAATTTGGGCAGATGGGCTAAGAAGTGGCAACTGTAGTTTAACATTGACAAATGCAAAGTACTGCATATGGGTAGCAGTAGCCCCAAAGGAACGTACGAACTGTGTTGTACTACGTTTAGGGTGGTAGAAAATGAAAAAGACCTGGGAGTAATTGTGCAGTTAGATATGAAGTTTTCTGATCAGTGTAGACAGGCTGCCAAAGCAGGTCATGGGGTTTTGTCAATGATATACAGGAATTTTGCTAATAGGGAAAATGTGATTATCCGTTCGTATAGGCGTGGCTTGAGTATTGCGTACAAGTCTGGAGGCCTCACTTTAGGAAAGATGTAAAGTGGCTGGAACGAGTACAGAGATAGGCAACAAGATTGGTGAGGAGTACGATAGGGTCCTCTTACCAAGAAAGGCTTAAGTTCTGCAAATTGCAGCGCCTGGAGAGTAGGCACTTGCGAGGTGATCTGATTGAGATGTATAAGGCCTTGATTGGGTTGAGCAGGCTCAATTCTGATGGGATTCTTCCTCTTGCTCAGATTACGAACTTAAAGGGACATAAATTCAAATTGAGGAAAGACAGTTATAGAACAGAAGTGAGGAAATTTGCCTTAGGCAGCGGGTAGTTGATTGCTGGAACAAACTTCCATCTTTCGTTGTGGAAGCTGACGACTTAAATAAATTCAAGGAGGAACTGGAGAAACTTTTACTTTTAGAGAGAATGGATGTGTGAAATAATCTTTTTTTTTTTTTTTTTGGCTGATGCTACATAAGCTTGCTTTCTTGCATCACATGCCTCTACTACTACTACTAATTTGAATAAACTCATAATGTTATTCTACCAAAACAAAATTACATTATTTATCATGACAGAACAGAAAAATTTTTCGAATTTCTGGGACAAATTCAGTTTTCTCCGATTTTCTGCATTATGCAGTGAAGGCTTCGTTATCTCAACAAAAACAACAGATGAATAAAAGTCTTACGTTTTAACATCTTAACAAGTTACATAAGTAAAAAAGCAACTGAAAAGAAACGCAGACGGTAATGGTCTGGATGGTCAGCTTACGACAGTCGTCTGTCGAAAACAAAACGGCCGAATGATTCATGAACAGGAAAAAAAAAAATAATAAAAAAAAAACACACAAAGAAAGAACCTGTCCCGTGAAAGGCAACAGATTGAAGACACGTCGGGATATAATAGAGTCCCTGTAAAAGACCTTCCCTCGCAACCCTTAAAACTTTAAGCCTACTTTATTCCGTTATTTTGAAGCCAGCTTTAGAACGCGTTTTCTAATGGGCAGCCTGTTGTTTCCTGCTGTCTGTGTGAACTTAACGTCTGTCCAGTGAAGGAGAAGGCTGTCTCTTCATCCCCACCTCAATCCCTACAGGTCTTGTCTTAAAGAAGGGATTCCAAAGGAGCTTAATTAGTTGTAAGGATAAAAATCTGGCAGAAATTCCTTCGTCTTAAGCCGATTTCGATCACATTCACCGCTCG